>NC_069499.1:775747461-776037461 GCF_027579735.1 Bombina bombina | reverse complement strand
ATATTAAAAAAAAAAAAAAAAGAAGAAGATAATTAAAAAAATGAAGAGGAGTTTGTTAGTATCTAAAAACTATGGAATATTTCTAACAAGGTTTAAAAATGAAACACTCAGATGCTCATTATAGAAATTTGCTGGTGTGATTAAAAAACTGAAATCATTAGTGACCTTAAATTGCATTTTGTGAGCTACAATTTTTATTGGTGGAACTTCAAATACTGTGTGGGACAAAAAAGTTTTTAAAAACTGTGAGGTTAATTATTGCTCAAAAACACCACAGAATGACATTTGTAATAATAGAGACAAAATAGAGACAAATTATCCAGTGAGCGTTGCATAATCTTGTCTGATGCAATATTGTATATGTTATCAACTCTACATTAGCCACATTACCAAACAGCATGTTATACAATCCAAGCATTTATATGCTTTTTTACAGAGTACTGAAAATTACGTTTAACCAAAAGCGTAAAACAGTGAATTACTATAAATTTGATCAAATAAGTAATCCAGGCAGAAACAATGAAAATATGTATCCCTAGACCACAGTGTGGGTGTCGCAAGTAGTGTACTTTGTTACTAAAACCATTTCAAACAAATATTGTAGAATCTTTTACACACAGCTCAAACTGTCTACAATATATAAAGTCTCTACAGCTAAAAGAAAACAATGATTTTGAAAGTGTATTAAAATATTTTTTTCAAAAAATGTTTATATAAGAAAAGAAACAGGTAAGATTAAAGAAAAACAACAAATGATGATCAATATAGTCTCCACACAGAAGCCTTTCCTCCACCTCACCAGCCATTTTGTATGTTTGGTGATATGACTTCATACGTGCAACAGCCAAGGAACTGAGGGCTACGCAGGTTTCACGCATATGGTAGTACGACCACAAAGACCAGTTCATCAGCAACATTCCTCCACATGAGAGCTTGGGTATTTTGATACAATACACATACATAGGGCCAAGGAGATGTTATTTTCTAATTTAAAAAAAAAATATAACAAATCAACACAATTTCCAATTCCTGCATACGGATGTGTATTGTAGACTTACAGAAAAGTTAGCAATACGTGTGAAAACCATATAAAAGCATTGCATATTTGTGTGAAAACCAAAGATTGTATCCTTGCATGCAAGCAAGTTTGTCATTTGAAATTGATTGTTATTAAGCAGAAAAAAAGATTTTACTATAGTTAGCTGGGTGCTCCGAATCAGTACCATAAAATGCATGTATATTCAGATAGAGGATGCAATTTTAAGCAACTTTCTATTTTACTCCTATTATCAATTTTTCTTCGTTCTCTTGCTATCTTTATTTAAAAAGCAGGAATGTAAAGTTTAGGAGCCGGCACATTTTAGGTTCAGAACCCTGGATAGCACTTGTTTATTGGTGACTACATTCAGCAAACCAATAAGCAAAGGTAGCACAGGTTCTGAACCAAAAATGAGCCAACTCTTTACATTCCTGCTTTTTAAATAAAGATAGCAAGAGAACAAAGAAAATTATTATAGAAGTAAATTAGAAAGTTGTTTAAAATTGCATGCTCGATCTGAATCATGAAAGAAAATAAATTGGGGTTAGTATTCCTTTAAGACATATTAAGGGGACATGAAACATGACAATTTTCTTTCATGGTTCAAATAAACCAATCAAATTTAAATAACTTTCCACTTTATTAAATGTGCTTAATTCTCTTAGTATCCTTTGTTGAAGGAGCAGCAATGCACTTCTGGGACCTAGCTGAAAACATTAGGTGATCTAATGACAGGAGGAATATATGTGCAGCCACCAATTAGCATAAGACTCCCATTGCTACTCCTCTGCCTACCCAGGTATGCTTTTCAACAAAGGGTATCAAGAGAACAAAGCAAATTAGATAACAGAAGTAAATTAGAAAGTTGATTAAAATGTCATGCTCTATCTGAATCATGAATATATATATTTTAGGTTTCACATCCCTTTAATTGCAATGTAGATCACCAGCAACCACATGAATATCTGTAGCATTATCAGGTGTGGATTTAATAATATAAATTTGAAATGCCTGAAGAGTGAAAATTAGAAGCCAGTATTGTTTCTGATGACAATTATCACAGCTAGGGAAGCGTCATATACATGACAACAGACAAATGCTATTTCTGCTGCAACACATGATTTTTAATAGCGTTTGCCCATAGTTCAAATGTTTTTCACGCATATTTACCACTCCGCTTGATTCTGCATAGTGCTAAATCAGTGTGGGGTAGTTGCTGAAGGGTCTCTTTTTGCTGCTCAAACCAAATGCTTGGGAGAAAAGACAAGTATGAATTTCATGGATACAATGAAGAATGGAAAAAAAAAGAAGTTCCAAAATGTAAAGAAGTTAAAAAGTTTTAACATCATATACAAGGAATACTAATTAACAACCAATTCATATTTGTAATTTTGTTTGCACATGAATATCATTTCCATATTCAACCAACAAAGCAACTAGAAATAAAGTAAAAACCACACAGTTATGTAGCTAGCTCTGTGGAGTATAAACATCTCCCCCAGATTTCAATGCCCACAACTGGAAATTATATTGAGAGAAAAATGTAATGTAAATTAATAAAAAACTACAATTATTTTAATTATTTATAAAATGCTTATAAATGCAAACATTTTTTTTTTTATAGAATCAATTAATATTTGTTACAAAGAGGGAAGGTAACAACTCATAAATCTGACAAATTGCTATTATGTATTTAGAAGGGCATGTTTTAAACAATTCAAATTGAAAAGTAAGTGAAACTTGTTATCTTGTGCAAGAAAGTAACATTTTAGTGTAAATATTAAATGGTCTGTTTTATTAGTGTTTTGTTTTCAAAACCATTCTTTTACTGTGTGTTCAATTCTTCAACAGAGGTAAACGCAAAGATGTACACTCAGTGAGCTTGTGTGCTGCTTCAAATAAGGATTCTGCAGCTGTGCCAAACAGGGGCAGGGTTAGGTTAGTAAATCCAATTAATGGCCACCTCTTTATCTGTTGTACACAGGGGTGAAGCATAACATTTATAATCATTTATTTAACCCCTTTGCCAGGGTTGAACACACAGTAAAAAAATTATTTTGTTGGGGGGGAAAAAAAAAAGAAATTGAACATTTTATATTTACTCCAGAAAACCATTATTATGTTTCTTCCTAGGTAGGTAATAAGGTACACTTAACAAGGGTAGTTGGTGCCCCAAAAATCAAAGGGACAGTAAAGACATAATTAGAGATTCATGATTAAGACAGAACATATAATTTTAAACAACTTTCCAATTTACTTCTATTATTTAGTTTGCTTCCTTCTCTTGTTATCCATTGCTGAAAGGTTTAATAAAGGAAAACCCAGGAGCAGCAAAGAACCTAGGTTCTAGCTACTGATTGGTGGTTGCATATATATGCCTATTGTCATTGGCTCACCCATGTTTTCAGTTAGAAACAAGAAGTGCACTGCTGCTCCTTCAAAAAATGATACCAAAAATAAATGTAATAACAGAAGTAAACTGGAAAGTTGTTTAAAATTGTATGTTCTATCTAAATCATAAAATACATTTTTAGGGTTTCATGTCTCTTTAAGTATGGCTAAACTGACCTAAATTGAAAAAATATTTTTTTTATAGTTGGTTATTATATGCTGTACAAAAACATAATTTATAATTACCTGATAAATTATTTTCTTTCCTGGCATGGAGAGTCCACGAATCCATTCAATTACTAGTGGAAATTCAACTCCTGGCCACCAGGTGGAGGCAAAGAACACCCCAGCAAACCTTCAAGTATCCTCTCACTACCCAAAATCCCCAGTCATTCAACTGAGGAATTATGGAAAGAGAAGAAGACACAAAATTATGTTATATTTCCAATGGCATGGAGAGTCCACAAATCCATTCAATTAATAGTGGGAACCAATACCAAAGCTAGTCCACAGAATGAAAAGGAGGAATACACAAGACAGGCAAACCTAAACAGAAGGCACCACCGCTTGAAGAACTTTCCTCCTAAAAGAAGCCTCAGCTGAGGCAAAAATATCAAATCTGGAAAATTTGGAAAAAGTATGCAATGATGACCAAGTGGCCGCCTTGCAAATCTGTTCCTTAGAAGCATCATTTTTAAAGGCCCAAGAGGAAGCGACAGTCCTAGTGGAGTGAGCCATAATTTTTTCTGGAGGCTGCTGTCCAGCTGTCTCATAAGCCAATCGAATAACACTTCTCAACCAGAAGGAGAGAGTAGAAGAATTGGCCTTCTGACCCCTCAAATGGAGCCTGCTGCAGAACTTTAAGAACATGTTAAGACTCCAAGGAGGAGCAATTGACCTAAACACAGGCCTGATTCTAACCAAAGCCTGGACAAAAGATTGAACATCTAGCAAAATTGCCAGAGTCTTCTGCAGAAGAATCGACAAAGCCGAAATCTGACCCTTTAGGTCACTGTCTGATAAACCCTTCTCCAGGCCCTTCTGAAGAAAGGACAGAATACGGGGAATTCTCACCTGACTCCAAGAAAAACCCCTAGATCTGCACCAATGAAGGTATTTACGCCATACTTTATAATAAATCTTGCAAATAACAGGCTTGAATCATAGTCTCAATAACCTTCACAGAAAACCTTGTCTGGACAAGACTAAGTGTTCAATCTCCAAACAGCTTCAGATAGACTAAGTTTGGATGGAGGAAGGGACTCTGAAGTAGAAGATCCTTCCTCAGAGGAAATTTCCACGGGGGAAATGATGACATCCTCACTAGGTCCACAAACCAAGTTCTGCGAGGCCACGCTGGAGCTATTTGAATCACGAAGCATGTTCCTGTTTGATATGAGCTATCACCCAAGGAAGGAGGGCAACAAGAGGAAACAGATAAATTAGACCGAAATCCCATGGCACTGCCAGGGCATTTACCAGAGTTATTTGAGGATCGCTTGATCTTGCTCTCTATCTTGGAAGCTTGGCATTTAGACGAGATGCCATTAGATCCAGCTCCAGAACTCCCCACTTGAGGGTTAACAGAGAAAAATCTTGGAGACGGATGGAGAGCCCATTCCCCTGGATGAAACGTCTGCCTGCTCAGATAGTCTGCTTCTCAGTTGTCCACCCCTGGGATATGAATGGCAGAGAGATGACAATTGTAAGACTCACTGAAGAATGCGAGTCACATCCTTCATAGCTAGCAAACTCCAAGTTCCTCCTTGGTGGTTGATATACATCACCGAAGTGATGTTGTCCGATTGAAATCTGATAAACTGGACTAAACTAAGTTGAGACCAAGCTGATAGAGCATTGAAAATCGCTCTCTATTCTAGGATATTTATAGGGAGGGCAGACTCCTCCTGAGTCAAAAGTCCCTATGCTCCCCAGGCTAACAGGCTGGCATCCGTGGTCACAATCTCCCAAGAAAGTCTCAGGAAACAAGTGCCCTGGGACAAATGGTCCTGGGAGATCCACCAAGACAGAGACATCCTTGTCTGAGAGTCTAAAACTATCATCTAAGTGAGATCCAAGTGGTATCCATTCCATTGATTGAGCATAAATAACTGTAGAGGTCTCAGATGGAAGCGAGCAAACGGATTAATGTCTATGGCTGCCACCATGAGACCAATTACTTCCATGCATACAGCTACTGATGGATGAACATAGGACTGCAGAGAATGACAAGCCTCCAGAAGTTTGAATTTTCTGACCTCCGTCAAAAAAATCTTCATAGATATTGAGTCTATGATTTTCCCCAGAAAACATAGCCTGGTACTTGGCACCAAGGAACTTTTCCCTAGATTCACCTTCCACCCGTGAGAGCAGAGAATAGCTAATAGATAATCTGTATGGGATCTTGCTAACTGAAAAGATGGCGTCTGGACCAAGATATCGTCCAGGTAAGGAGCCACTGCAATCCCTAGAGATCTGGCCACAGTCAAAAGAACCCCTAGAACCTTCGTAAAGATTTGAGGAGAAGTGGCGACACTGAAAGGCAGGGCTACAAATTGGAAATGCTGATGCAAAAAAGCAAACCTCAGTAACCTGAAATGTTCCCTGTGGATAGGCACATGAAGATATGCATCCTTTAGGTCTATAGTGGTCATAAACTGACCCTCCTGAACTAGAGGAAGAATAGAACAAATAGTCTCCATTTTGAAGGACGGAACCTTGAGAAACTTGTTGGGAGACTTTAAGTATAGAATGGGTCAAAAAGTTCCCTCCTTTTTGAGAACTACAAAAAGATTTGAATAAAATCCCTGAACCTGTTCTGCTAGAGGAACTGGGATAATCACTCCTAGAGAGGACAAATCCCTTACACAGTTTAAGAAGGCCTCTCTCTTTACCTGGTTTAATAATATGAATCTGTCCCTGGGGGGACAAGACTTGAATCCTATCCTGTATCCCTGGGAGACTACATCCACTGCCCAATGATCTGGAACATTGCAAAACCAAGCCTGGTGAAAAAGGAAAGCCTGGATTGCTTACCCTTGTTTCAGGGCAGGCTAGCTCTCCAAGAAGTCTTGGCTTGCTTAGATTAAGAAGACAAGGGAGATCTCTGTCCCTTGAAGTTACGCAAGGAACGAAAATTAGAAGTCTGACGACCCTTGGGTCTATTCTTCTTATCCTGTGGTAAAAAACTCCCTTTCCACCAGTAACCGTGGAAATGATCTCTGCCAGACCAGTACCAAATAAAGTCTTACCCTTAAAAGGTAGAGACAGAAGCTTGGATTTAGAAGTCACATCTGCAGACCAAGACTTTAACCAAAGGGCTCTGCGGGCTAGTATCGCAAAACTAGAAATCTTGGCTCCCAGCCTAACATCTTGCATACTGGCATCACAAATAAAAGTATTTGCCAGCTTTAGAGCTTTGATCCGATCTTCTCTATAGTAGTCTCCTCTGAAATTAGATCAGACAAAGAGTCACACCAATAAGAGGCTGCACCAGCAACTGTTGCATTACTAATAACTGGTTGCCACTGCAAACCCTGATGAAGAAACATCTTTTTTAAATAACCCTCCGGTTCCTTATCCATATAGTCTCTAAAAGAGGAACTATCCTCAAGAGGAATAGTAGTTCTCTTGGCTAAGGTAGATATAGCGCCCTCTACTCTAGGAACAGTGCACCACAGATCTTGCACTGAATCAGCCACAGGAAACATCTTTTTAAACACAGGAGACGGGTTAAAAGGAACACCCGGCTTCTCCCATTCCTGAGATATAATGTCAGACATGCGATCTGGAACAGGAAAAACCTCCACAGATTTAAGTTTGACATAAAAAAACTCTATTCAGTTTATTAGCCTTTTTAGGAGCCTCTTGAACAGTTTCAGAGCCATCCTAAGTAGCTAAAACCTCCTTCAAAAGTAAACAGAGATGCTCCAGTTTAAATCTAAAATTAACCTCCTCAGAATCTATTGTACTAGGAATTACAGATTCTAAATCAGAGATCTCGTCCTCAGAAGCTGCAGAGGAATGATCCTCACTAGATAACTGAGAATAACTAACCAAATCAGTCTTGGCGGAATCAGAACCCATAGAAATGTTCTTAGATTTCCTCTTCCTTTTACCAGAACTAGGTAAAGCACATAGGACTGCAGAAACTGCAGAAGTCAACTGTGCAGCAAAATCTTTAGGCAAACAAACACTCCCAGAGACTGACTGAGAGGAAGAGCAGGGCACTGCATGTTAATCTGTCAAAGACTAGGACATGTGAACAGCATTATCCTGAGAAAAAGAAGGCTCAGATAAGGAATCCTTATCCTTAGATAATAAAACCTTATTAAGGCAAGGGGAACAAAATTGCACAGGAGGTATAACCTGGGCATCTGCACAATAAAGACATTTATCAAATGACAGAGAAAGCTTGGGATCGGCTTCCATAGTAAATAAAATAGCCCTTTACTTCCCTTATACTCTAATTTTAATATAACAAATTAGAATAAATTTCTAAGCATAGATAAATAATTATTAAAACCGGAACCTCTACACCCCAGCCACGCTGGAGAGACACACCCAACCGATAACCAGGAATCCAATCCACACCAGCAGATAAATCCTGTTAAAACTGCAAATCCTAGAAAGCTGCACATATCAGAGAGAAGCAACAGGCAGGAAAAACGATCTAATGCCAGAAAATCTGGTCTGTCTCCTTGAAAATCCGGCTTGTAAACAGCCGGCTAGAAACAAACTGATCAGCACTCAGGAAGTAACTGAACGGTCACATGATGAGAAGTAAGGTGCGGTCCAACAACTTTCTTAAAGCGATATTACCCAAACTAAATAAAAGGTAAACTTGTGCAAACAATTGATAATGATTATAATTTTGTTTAATAAAAATTAAACAGGATTTGAAAAAAGTGTATGGTTCTGTCTAGAAGTAAGGTAGCCAATTGACTATATTTTCATTGGGTAGCATGAGGCCTTTAATTGGATGGAAGATGCCTCTGCTAACTTTTTTAAGGCTGATCATAAAAGGGACATGCATGTTTATTGAGCACTATATGGTAGCAATGTGTGTAACAATGTTAAATATATAGCCCAGCAGTGAAACAGTTAATAAGGTAACCCTACCTTGCTGTCTGCATTGTGTAGTGTTTGCTAACTTCAGGGTGTGGTTGACTAATCAACTGTTTTACTGCTGGGCCGCTCAAAAAATCTGGCCTTAGAAGGAACACTGATCAAGACACATACATGTCCCTGGGTGTAATGTTTAAACGTAGAGAGATAACTAAATGTAAGGACCACAACTGCAGGTTTAATTTTGTGTGTAGAATGGGGAATGCTGAGCAGTACTTGGAAAGGGGGGACAACAAGGTAGCATAGGTATTGCTCTTACTTTCTCCTTTCATATGATATGCGGTAATGCTGGTTTAACAACTGAGATGATAGAATTTTACTTCTTTGCACAGAGTAAAACAGCTTAACCGTAGTGAGGTTATCACAAAAAATAAATAGTACTATTTAAACTTATGCAGTTTATGAATCTAAGTTGCCATATTCCTATGCTAGATAGTATAAGTCATATAGTTAAAAGAGAACAATATAAGGAGAAAATAATCAGACGTATATGTTTGCAGCAGTTTGATTACAGAGATAATAAGAGATCTTACATCCTCATAATTAACTTAGTTAAGTAATCCCGGAAAGCTTTCCTTAATAACTCTTGATAGGTCACTTACCGGTAAGGACTTAGTAGCTAGAGCGGGTGAAGTCCAGTAACGAGTAGGTGGCTGTCTGGAAACGAAGTTGCGGCTAACAGGTTAGAGAAGAGCCGATGCCGAGTGCAGTTCCGGTGGCGTGTGACGTCACACGAGAAGCGCTTGAGGCGGAAATTCCAACAGCGGTCAGTTTCAAAGTTGCTTGAGGCTTGAATGCAGCTGCTGTGAGTAGGCGGCACAATACCAAGCAATTAGGATAAGGTGAGCTAGCCATTTATAGGCTAAGAAAAAGGAATGTCGATTTAGGTGCAAGGACGTAGAGGGCAAAGGACACAAAGAGAACAAGGTCTGAGCGAGAATATGACAGGATCCCCCACCATAAGATCAACTCCGGGGATCAGGACCAGGGCGCTCGGGGTGGCGCCTATGAAACTGGGCGAGGAGACGGGGAGCAGAGAGATTAGCAGCTGGCTCCCAAGAATCCTCAGAGTCCGGGTAACCCTTCCAATGTTTCAAATACTGCAAAGCCCCCCGTAGGATACGGGAGTCAAGGATTCCGTGAACCTCATACTCATCCTGTGGCACGGGTAATGAGGGTAGATGAAGATCTTGAACTGTATGTTGGCGTAGAGAATGATAGGGTTTGAGAAGGGACACATGAAAAGTAGGATGAGTCCTCATATGAGATGGCAACGTTAAGGTTACAGCATTTGAATTAAGTATCTTCTCAATAGGGAATGGCCCTATGAAGGTAGAAGACAATTTCTTGGAGGGGAATGGTAAACGAAGGTTACGAGTAGAAAGCCACACCTAATCACCAACCCGGTATTCCAGAGATGGTAAGCGTCTCTTATCATAGTATAGTTTATATCTATCCTTGGCAAGTTTTATATTCTCAGTCGTCAAGGCAAAAGCATCCGAAATAGTGTTGATCAGTTCATTCACTACAGGACAGGTATTTTGGTTGTCACTCTGCCAATGAAATGTGGGATGGAAACTGTAGTTGATGAAGAAAGGTGAAGCTTTGGTGGTGTTGTGGTAAGTGTTATTGAAAGCGAACTCAGCAGATGGTAGAAGATCTACCCAGTTGTCCTGACGGGCTTATATTAAACAGCGAAGATATTTTTCAATCCATTGATTAGTTCTCTCTGTCTGACCATTAGTCTGTGGGTGAAATGAAGTACTCAGGCACCTTGTGAGTGTGACATACTTCTCTCCAGAGTCTGCTGGTGAATTGGGTTCCTCTATCAGAGGTTATAGTATTAGGAAGACCATGTAATTTGAATACGTGGGAAAGGAGTAAGGTGACTGTTTCTAGTGTGGTGGGTAATTTATGATATGGAATAAAATGAGCCATCTTACTGAAAAGATCAACAACTTCTAAGATAGTGTTTTGTTTCTTAGATACAGGTAGATCTACAATGAAGTCATGGGCGATTTCTGTCCAAGGACGTTCCGGTGTGGGTAAGGGTATTAGTTTTCCTGAAGGAGGGGTCCTTGAGAATTTTGAAACAGCACAAACCTTACATGATTTCGCAAAAAGAGCTGTATCGATCAAAAGGTTAGGCCACCAGAAAAACCGAGTAACGAGTTCTTGTGTCTTGTTGATGCCTGGATGTCCGACTAAAACTGAATCATGAAGGGTACTAAAGACTTGCTGTCTAAGGGCTGGAGGTACGTAGACTTGATCATGATCATAGTATATTCCATCGGCGTGTTGTATTAAGGCTGTCTTGGGTAGTGTAGTGTCCTTTCTTTGTTCATCTTTGAAGGTGGTTACTTGTGTTAACGAGAGTGTGGGTAAGGGTATTAGTTTTCCTGAAGGAGGGGTCCTTGAGAATTTTGAAACAGCACAAACCTTACATGATTTCGCAAAAAGAGCTGTATCGATCAAAAGGTTAGGCCACCAGAAAAACCGAGTAACGAGTTCTTGTGTCTTGTTGATGCCTGGATGACCGACTAAAACTGAATCATGAAAGGTACTTAAGACTTGCTGTCTAAGGGCTGGAGGTACGTAGACTTGATCATGATCATAGTATATTCCATCGGCGTGTTGTATTAAGGCTGTCTTGGGTAGTGTAGTGTCCTTTCTTTGTTCATCTTTGAAGGTGGTTACTTGTGTTAACGAGAGTCCTATGAAATGTTCTAGAGGAATAAGAGAGCTTTCTTCCGGAGGTGTAAGTGGCTGAGGAAATTGGCGAGAAAGAGCATCAGCTTTTTTGTTCCTAGAAGCGGGTCTGTATGTGATAAGATAGTTGAAACGGGCAAGAAATAGGTTCCAACGCACCTGTCTTGAAGAAAGTGTCCGATTGCTTTTGAGGTATTCCAAGTTTTTGTGGTCAGTATATATCAGAATTGGAATTTCAGTACCCTCAAGTAGGTGTCTCCATTGTTCCAAAAATGCCTTAATGGCTAATAGCTCCTTATCCCCTATGGGGTAATTCAATTCAGGAGGGGTCATAACCCTGGAATAGAAGGCTACTGGATGAAGAGGTTCTGTGGTTGTTTGTCTTTGGGACAATATAGCCCCTAGTGCGTGATTGGAGGCATCTACCTCTAGAACGTATTGGAGTTTAGGGTCTGGGTAACGTAGAATTGGAGCTGAGGTGAATGTAGACTTTAGGTAATCAAACAATTGTTGTAATTCTTGATTCCACATGAACCGTCCCTCCTTCTTGGTGAGGTTAGTTAGTGGTCTAGTCAGGGCAGCAAAATCTTTTATAAAGTTACGGTAGAAATTAGCAAAGCCCATGAACCTCTGGACATCCTTCTTAGTCGTATGTGGTGGCCAGGTCAAGGATAGCTGCCACCTTTATTACCTTCCATTTGTATACCATCTGGCGTGATTTCATAGCCCAGGAAGTTGATCTGTTTTGAGTGGAAAATACACTTCTCTAATTTCACATAGAGCGAATTGTCTCTAAGACGTGTTAGGATAATTTTAACGTGTTTTATATGTTCCTGGAGTGTGGGAGAGTATATTAGTATGTCATCCAAGTAAATGACTACAAAGAGGTCTAGCAAGTCCCTGAAAATATCATTAATAAAATATTGAAAAGTGGCAGGGGCATTGCATAGGCCAAAAGGCATTACAGTGTATTCGTATAAACCATAACGGGTACGAAAAGCTGTCAGCCACTCATGTCCTGATTTGATACGAACTAAATTATAGGCACCTCTGAGGTCCAATTTAGTGTAGAAGCTTGCATCTTTCAATCTGTCTATAAGTTGCGGTATTAAGGGTAGGTGGTATCTATTTTTTATGGTTCGCTTATTCAGTTCCCTATAGTCTATGATCGGCCTGAGAGACTGATCTTTATTTCTAACAAAGAATATCCCAGCACCTGCTGGAGAGGTGGAGGGACGTATGAAGCCTTTTTGTAGGTTTTCCTTTAAATAAGACTTGAGATGTAGCAATTCAGGATCAGACAAGGGGAATATATGGCCATAGGGGATATCTACCCCTGGTAGTAAGTCTATAGGACAGTCATACACCCTGTGGGGTGGTAAAACCTCTGAGTCTTTTTTGTTGAAGACATCAGAGAAGTCGATGTACTCTTTTGGTACTGTAACAGGTTCAACGAATAGTAACTGTTCATGGAAAAGGCAATTGTCTTTGCAATAGGAAGAATTAAACAGAGTGGTAGAATTTGACCAAATGATTGTAGGATCATGTTTTTTGAACCATTGAATCCCTAAGATGACAGGATATAGAGGTGATGGTATAACGTCAAAAGTGGCAAATTCAGAATGATGTGTATTAGTGGTAATGCGTAGAGGGATAGTGTGATGCGTTATTGGGCCAGAGGAAATTTCTTTACCATCTACAAAACGAAGGAGACTTGGTTTGAATTTTTTAAGCAGTGGTATTTTATTTAGTTGTACATATTCTTGATCAATGTAGTTGTGGCTGGCACCAGAATCAAGTATTGCTTGAGACTCCAGTCGGTGGTGTTCCCACTGCAACAGAATAGGTAGGGAGCAATGGTTAGTTTGTGAATGTTTTAAGGAAAAGCAAATTTGTACTTTCCTATGCTTACCATTCTTGCGTTGCAGTTGGGTACATTCTCTGATAGCATGATCCATTCCTCCACAGTACATGCATAAGTCGTTTGCCTTACGCCTAAGTTTCTCCTGTGGGGGTTAAGGGTCCCCTTATGAAGCTAGTTCCATTGGGACTGTAGAGGACTTGGTAGTAGACTTAGATGAGGTGGTGGGAGTGTTATAAGCCTGTGGAATTCTTTGTACAGTGTCAGAGTATCGTCTTTCAGTCCGTCGCTCTCTAATGCGTCTGTCTAAGGTTATAGATAAATCAATAAGTTGATCAAGAGTGTCAGGTAGAGCTTGTCTGGCTAATTCGTCCTTTAAGGCGTCAGACAAGCCCAAGCGAAATTGGTTACGCAAGGACAAGTCGTTCCAGAGGGTATCAGTGGACCCCTTTTTAAAGTCGGTTATATATTCTTCGACCTGTCTCTTATTTTGGCGAAGGGATCGCATGGCAGTCTCAGCTGAGAGCTGTTTGAAAGGGTCGTCGTAAAGCTGAGCCATAGCCTTAAAAAATTGCTCAAGTGAATAAAGTATTGGGTCATTTGTCTCAAAAAACAGGTTAGCCCATATACGAGGTTCGTCACGTAAATAAGATATAGTGGTAAGAACCTTTAAGTGGTCATTGGGGTAGGTTTTTGGTTTTAACTGAAAGTATAAATAGCAAGAATTTTTAAATTCTCTGAATTCGTTTCGGTTACCTGTAAAAGGTTGAGGGGGGTTGGGTAGTGACCTTTAGTGTGTCAATTTTGTCGTTAATGTACTGTTTAAGAGATGTATTCTCTGTTTGTAGGGCTGTCATACCCTTTGCTAAATTGTCTACGGTCTGTGTGAGAGCCTCTACATGGGAGATTAATCCTGCTGGGTCCATGATCAGTGGTGCTTGGTATTACTGTAATGTTTAAACGTATTCCCTAGAAGTAGAGAGATAACTAAATGTAAGGACCACAACTGCAGGTTTAATTTTGTGTGTAGAATGGGGAATGCTGAGCAGTACTTGGAAAGGGGGGACAACAAGGTAGCATAGGTATTGCTCTTACTTTCTCCTTTCATATGATATGCGGTAATGCTGGTTTAACAACTGAGATGATAGAATTTTACTTCTTTGCACAGAGTAAAACAGCTTAACCGTAGTGAGGTTATCACAAAAAATAAATAGTACTATTTAAACTTATGCAGTTTATGAATCTAAGTTGCCATATTCCTATGCTAGATAGTATAAGTCATATAGTTAAAAGAGAACAATATAAGGAGAAAATAATCAGAGATAATAAGAGATCTTACATCCTCATAATTAACTTAGTTAAGTAATCCCGGAAAGCTTTCCTTAATAACTCTTGATAGGTCACTTACCGGTAAGGACTTAGTAGCTAGAGCGGGTGAAGTCCAGTAACGAGTAGGTGGCTGTCTGGAAACGAAGTTGCGGCTAACAGGTTAGAGAAGAGCCGATGCCGAGTGCAGTTCCGGTGGCGTGTGACGTCACACGAGAAGCGCTTGAGGCGGAAATTCCAACAGCGGTCAGTTTCAAAGTTGCTTGAGGCTTGAATGCAGCTTCTGTGAGTAGGCGGCACAATACCAAGCAATTAGGATAAGGTGAGCTAGCCATTTATAGGCTAAGAAAAAGGAATGTCGATTTAGGTGCAAGGACGTAGAGGGCAAAGGACACAAAAAGAACAAGGTCTGAGCGAGAATATGACACTGGGCATATCTAGATAGTCTGTCATGGAACATTTCAACAAAGGATATCAAGAGAATTAGGCAAATATGAAAATGGAAGTAATTGTATTATCTATCTGAATGATGGAATTGTATTTTTCCATGTCCATTTAAAGAGAGAGCCTAGACCCGATACTTATTCTTTAATTACTTATTGTTACATACCAGACAAGCATCTTGCTAAGGGTTCCACATCTATAAGCTTGTAAGAAGTACATTAAACTCTATTTAAATAATCATTGTTTGTTAGCAGCTGAAAATGGCCGCCACACTCTGTCCACAGCTTTCTTCTTGTCCAGTTAGCTGTTTTCTTCTATGATAGTTTAGCAGTGCACGTTTAGTATTTTTCAGTTAGCTATTTCAATTGCACATGCACAAATCAGCATGTGCGAATAGGAAAACTTATTTAAGATTTGATTGTGATTAGATAAAATTAACATACCAAAATACACACACACTAGTTGGGGCGGAGCTTGGCTGTGATTTTTAACTCCTAACAAATAATGAATATTTAAATGTTTCATTTACTTCTTACAAGCTTATAGATGTGGGACCAGTTGCAAGAGGCTTTTCTGTTATGTAACAATAAATAATCAAACTTATGTATTGAGTCTAGACTGTCCCTTTAAGTCCCTTCCCCTATTGTACAATCCTTTATGCTATTTTTTTTTCAGCTTCTTTCCTTTTTCTCATGAGTGTTCCATAAACTTCTCTGATCCATGTATGATTTTAAGTCAACTTAATGTTGTGTAAGAACTGCTGATACAATACAAATTCCAGCAGAGTGACAGAAAATGCAGTTGACAACCTGTACATTATGCAATTATGACTGTCGTTTTATTACTGTTATTAATTTATTAGTATAATTGCAATTTTTTTCAATGTCAGAATGTGATTAAAAAGGATTTGTCATTGTGAAGTTAACCTCAGAACATCTCTGACCCCAGGGGAGGAAGCTGGAGCTTTCAGTCCAAAATGAGCTGTCAGTTATCACAACGGCAATGTGATGACTACATTATCTTGTAATTAAATGTCTCAACAAACTTCTGCTTGTGATTGACAGGCAGTTAAGATGATCATTGACCATAGGGCAGTTTCTTTATTATTATTTTTTTGTTCAACAATAATTTCCTAGCATTGTATAAGAAAGACAACGACATCTTAAAAAAAAATAAACCTAAACTACAGATTAATCCAAATGTGTTAGGTATAAGACAATAGAAGTCTCCCCACGTTGTGCTTTCTACGGTGGAAGCTTTTGTGTTCCAGTGACAAGTTTGATTGATTAACGGTATTTTAACAGCTTCTTGTTATGATGAGTGAAATTGTCCCTGCCTTTTCCCTCTTAGTTATTAGTACAGTGGAAAAAAAACAACAAAGTTTACCTCAGCATAAAAAAGTCAAGTTTATTTCAGTACTTGTAATCTCAGATAACTTTTGATTGATTATAACAAACTTTCAGATTAGATGTAGAAACGCACATGAAAATTATATATATGAGATACACTTGCAGAATTATGTTTTGTTCCTAACCATATTAAATCCATTGTGTATGAAGAAATTTATGAACGAGTTGGAGACAAGAGGCAGAAAGCTACAGGTTGTGTGAAATAAATATTGGTGTATTGTACAGAATGCAATCTTAGTTAAAGGGACATAAAAGTCAAATTTGAAATGTGCAGAAGTGCTTCTGAAATTTGACTATATAGGGCCAGAAAACAAGTGGCACGCTAATTAGCGTTTTCGCGTGTGCGCCCACACCGCCAGTAGTAAACTTTTAACGCATCTGGGTTAGCGCACGTATTACAAGTTAAAAGTAAATTGTTTGCGCATGAGTGAAAGCCAACGAGCCGCTAACTTCAGGACTTAGGATATCATGCCAGTGCTAACTTATTCTCCCCATAGACTTTAATGGAGCACGCAAACTGATAAGTGTGTATTTTGTTTTCTTTTATAAAGTGGTAAGAGTCTATTACTCCTGGGAATTAATACCAATTTGGGCGGGACGTTTTTTTTTTTGAAAGGCAGGCACCTAATTCCCAGACACTGAAGCCTGGAGGACTTTCCTACCAAAAGACGCTTCAGAAGAAGCAAAAACATCAAAGTCGTAGAATTTAGTAAAAGTGTAACCATGTTGCTGTCTTGCAAATTTGTTCAACAAAAGCCTAATTTTTAAATGCCCTCTTCTAAAAATGGAAGAATTCTAGGAATTCTTAAATAATGCCAACTAAAAATATTTTTCTCACACCAGGAAAGAAAAACTTTCCAAATGTTATGTTGTATTTTTCTCGTAACAGGCTTTCTGGCCTGAATTAAGGTTTGAACTACCTCATCCGAAAAACCTCTCTGTCTTAAAATTAGGTGTTCAAATTTCTAGCCTTCAATTTGAGAGACTTGAGATCTTGATGAGAGAAGGGACCTTGAGATAGAAGGTTGTGACTTAGTGGAAAAGGCCACGGAGAACAAGTGGACATCTAAGGCAGATCTGTGAACCAAGTCCTGTGTGACTAAGCTGCAGTATTCAAAATTACTGATGATTGCTCTTGTTTGATCCAAGTTATCACTCTAAGCAGCAGAACCATTGAAGGAAAAATGTAAGCAAAATTAAATAACCAGGGAGCTGCTAGAGCATCTACAAACTCTGCCTGAGGATCTTTGGATCTTGAAAAGTAACTAGGAAGTTTGTTGTTCATACAAGAAGCAATCAGGTCTATCTCTGGTAGACCCAATCATTATACAATCTGATTGAACACTTTCTGATGTAAAGACCATCCACTAGGTTGATGAGATTGACAACTCTAATAATCTGCTTCCCAATTTTTCACACCTGGGATATGAATTGCAGAAATTGTACAAAGATTGTTTTCTGCCCAAGACAGAATATGAGAGACTCCTTCATTGCCAGAAAATTGCGTGTCACGCTTGGCGACTGATATACGCCACTGCTGTGACATTGTTTTATTGAAAATGCAGATAAGTCTCTTCTTTCAGGAGAGGCCAGCTCAGAAAAGCCCTGAACATAGCACAGAGTTCTAGGATATATATTTAACCTTGCCTCCTCAGGAGACCAAACTGCTTGTGCTCTCCTGGACCCCATCCATACTACATCTCAACCTGAGACGTGCATCTGTCATGATTATTGTCCAAGTTGGATGGACAAAAGATACACCCCCAATAAATGGATTGGATCTCTATCCACTAGGATAGAGAATTCCTTGTTGTGGATCCAAAAGTATTCTTTAAGAAAGTTGCTTATAGCCTTGCACCACTGAAGTAGCATACATAGCTGAAAAGGTCTTATGTGAAACTGGGCAAATGGACTAGCATCTGGTGCAGCAATCATCTGACCTAATACTTCCATGCATAAGGCTACAGTAGAATTGGGGAGAGAAGTCTCACATGTGTTGCCTATAACTTTGATCTCATCTGATCTGTCAAGGAAAGGCTCAATGATATGGAGTCTGGTTTAAGGAAATAGAGAACTATTTGGAATGTTCATACTTCAATTATGAAACAACAAAAGCTTGGTATGAGATACTGCTAAAGTAAAGATGGAGCCTGGACAAAGATATTGTTCAGGTATGGGGCCACCAAAATACCCTGAGCTCTTATTACAGACAAGAGAGTTCCCAGGACGTTTGTAAACATTATGGGAGCAGTACCCAGGTTAAATGGGAGAGCAACAAACTGAAAATGTGTGTCCTTATAGGCAAATCTTAGGAACTGGTAAAGGTTTTTGTGGACAGGAATATGAAGGTAAAAAAATGAAGGTATATTGCCCTTGTTGAACAAGGTGAAAAATAGTCCAGATTGTTTCCATTTTGAATGTAGGAACCATTAAGAACATGTTAAGAGTTTTAAAATCCCTTGTTATGTAGAATACTCCTTCATGGTTTCCACTCTTTACATATGCAGAACTCGAAGCATACAGCATATCCAACCGAGGTGTATGCATTGTGCATGAGCTTGACTTTAATCCAACCACACAAATTATGTATATGCATCAGCAACAGTATCTGTATGCTCAGAGAACAGCAAGATCAGCACTGTTGGCATGTAAACTATTAAGCTATTATAGATAGGCAGACATACAGAAAGGAAGACAGATACATAGATAGATAAATAATAGACAGACAGGTCATATTGTTACATTTAAAAAAACATGCAGAAGTCAAACAACTTCACTTTATATATATATATATATAATATATATATATATATATATATATATATATATACAATCCTCAAATAAGCAAGCACTCACTGGCGTTTGTAAACAGTCAAAATTTACTTGCAGTTAGTACAATTTAGTACATAAGTTAACGTTTTCGGGCCGTAGTTTAGGTAAGTCTGAGGACGGGCTACGGCCCGAAAATGTTAACTTATGTACTAAATTGTACTAACTGCAAGTAAATTTTGACTGTTTACAAACGCCAGTGAGTGCTTGCTTATTTGAGGATTGTGCATTATTTGTTGGCAATTGCACCCCTGGGAGTTGGCATATTGTGCGAGTGCTGGGTTCCTGGACTGTGTTTTTATATACACTGTGTGCAGAATTATTAGGCAAATGAGTATTTTGACCACATCATCCTCTTTATGCATGTTGTCTTACTCCAAGCTGTATAGGCTCGAAAGCCTACTACCAATTAAGCATATTAGGTGATGTGCATCTCTGTAATGAGAAGGGGTGTGGTCTAATGACATCAACACCCTATATCAGGTGTGCATAATTATTAGGCAACTTCCTTTCCTTTGGCAAAATGGGTCAAAAGAAGGACTTGACAGGCTCAGAAAAGTCAAAAATAGTGAGATATCTTGCAGAGGGATGCAGCACTCTTAAAATTGCAAAGCTTCTGAAGCGTGATCATCGAACAATCAAGCGTTTCATTCAAAATAGTCAACAGGGTCGCAAGAAGCGTGTGGAAAAACCAAGGCGCAAAATAACTGCCCATGAACTGAGAAAAGTCAAGCGTGCAGCTGCCAAGATGCCACTTGCCACCAGTTTGGCCATATTTCAGAGCTGCAACATCACTGGAGTGCCCAAAAGCACAAGGTGTGCAATACTCAGAGACATGGCCAAGGTAAGAAAGGCTGAAAGACGACCACCACTGAACAAGACACACAAGCTGAAACGTCAAGACTGGGCCAAGAAATATCTCAAGATTGATTTTTCTAAGGTTTTATGGACTGATGAAATGAGAGTGAGTCTTGATGGGCCAGATGGATGGGCCCGTGGCTGGATTGGTAAAGGGCAGAGAGCTCCAGTCCGACTCAGACGCCAGCAAGGTGGAGGTGGGAGTACTGGTTTGGGCTGGTATCATCAAAGATGAGCTTGTGGGGCCTTTTCGGGTTGAGGATGGAGTCAAGCTCAACTCCCAGTCCTACTGCCAGTTTCTGGAAGACACCTTCTTCAAGCAGTGGTACAGGAAGAAGTCTGCATCCTTCAAGAAAAACAGAATTTATGCTTACCTGATAAATTACTTTCTCCAACGGTGTGTCCGGTCCACGGCGTCATCCTTACTTGTGGGATATTCTCTTCCCCAACAGGAAATGGCAAAGAGTCCCAGCAAAGCTGGTCACATGATCCCTCCTAGGCTCCGCCCACCCCAGTCATTCGACCGACGGACAGGAGGAAATATATATAGGAGAAATCATATGATACGTGGTGACTGTAGTTAGAGAAAAATAATTCATCAGACCTGATTAAAAAAACCAGGGCGGGCCGTGGACCGGACACACCGTTGGAGAAAGTAATTTATCAGGTAAGCATAAATTCTGTTTTCTCCAACATAGGTGTGTCCGGTCCACGGCGTCATCCTTACTTGTGGGAACCAATACCAAAGCTTTAGGACACGGATGAAGGGAGGGAGCAAATCAGGTCACCTAAACGGAAGGCACCACAGCTTGCAAAACCTTTCTCCCAAAAATAGCCTCCGAAGAAGCAAAAGTATCAAATTTGTAAAATTTGGCAAAAGTGTGCAGTGAAGACCAAGTCGTTGCCTTACATATCTGGTCAACAGAAGCCTCGTTCTTGAAGGCCCATGTGGAAGCCACAGCCCTAGTGGAGTGAGCTGTGATTCTTTCAGGAGGCTGCCGTCCGGCAGTCTCATAAGCCAATCGGATAATGCTTTAAGCCAAAAGGAAAGAGAGGTAGAAGTCGCTTTTTGACCTCTCCTTTTACCAGAATAAACAACAAACAAGGAAGATGTTTGTCTGAAATCTTTAGTAGCCTCTAAATAGAATTTTAGAGCACGGACTACGTCCAAATTGTGTAACAAACGTTCCTTCTTTGAAACTGGATTCGGACACAAAGAAGGTACAACTATCTCCTGGTTAATATTTTTGTTGGAAACAACTTTCGGAAGAAAACCAGGCTTAGTACGCAAAACCACCTTATCTGCATGGAACACCAGATAGGGCGGAGAACACTGCAGAGCAGATAACTCTGAAACTCTTCTAGCAGAAGAAATTGCAACCAAAACAAAACTTTCCAAGATAATAACTTAATATCTACGGAATGTAAGGGTTCAAACGGAAACCCTTGAAGAACTGAAAGAACTAGATTTAGACTCCAGGGAGGAGTCAAAGGTCTGTAAACAGGCTTGATTCTAAACCAGAGCCTGAACAAATGCTTGAACATCTGGCACAGATGCCAGCCTTTTGTGAAGTAAAACAGATAAAGCAGAGATCTGTCCCTTCAGAGAACTTGCAGATAATCCTTTCTCCAAACCTTCTTGTAGAAAGGATAGAATCTTAGGAATTTTTATCTTGTTCCATGGGAATCCTTTAGATTCACACCAACAGATATATTTTTTCCATATTTTATGGTAAATTTTTCTAGTTACAGGCTTTCTAGCCTGAATCAGAGTATCTATTACAGAATCTGAAAACCCACGCTTTGATAAAATCAAGCGTTCAATCTCCAAGCCGTCAGTTGGAGGGAAACCAGATTCGGAAGTTCGAGATGGACCTTGAACAAGAAGGTCCTGTCTCAAAGGTAGCTTCCATGGTGGAGCCGATGACATATTTCACCAGGTCTGCATACCAAGTCCCTGCGTGGCCACGCAGGAGCTATCAAGATCACCGAAGCCCTCTCCTGATTGATCCTGGCTACCAGCCTGGGAATGAGAGGAAACGGTGGGAATACATAAGCTAGGTTGAAGGTCCAAGGTGCTACTAGTGCATCTACTAGAGTCGCCTTGGGATCCCTGGATCTGGACCCGTAGCAAGGAACTTGAAGTTCTGACGAGACGCCATCAGATCCATGTCTGAATGCCCCATAATTGAGTTATTTGGGCAAAGATTTCCGGATGGAGTTCCAACTCCCCCGGATGGAATGTCTGACGACTCAGAAAATCCGCTTCCCCAATTTTCCACTCCTGGGATGTGGATTGCAGACAAGTGGCAGGAGTGATCCTCCGCCCATTGAATTATTTTGGTCACTTTTTCCATCGCCAGGGAACTCCTTGTTCCCTCCCTGATGATTGATATATGCAACAGTCGTCATGTTGTCTGATTGAAACCTTATGAATTTGGCCTTTGCTAGTTGAGGCCAAGCTTTGAGAGCATTGAATATCGCTCTCAGTTCCAGAATGTTTATCGGGAGAAGAGATTCTTCCCGAGACCATAGACCCTGAGCTTTCAGGGGTTCCCAGAACCGCCGCCCCAGCCCACCAGACTGGCGTCGGTCGTGACAATGACCCACTCTGGTCTGCGGAAGCTCATTCCCTGTGACAGATTGTCCAGGGTCAGCCACCAACGGAGTGAATCTCTGGTCTTTTGATCTACTTGAATCGTCCGGAGACAAGTCTGTATAATCCCCCATTCCACTGTCTGAGCATGCACAGTTGTAATGGTCTTAGATGAATTCGTGCAAAAGGAACTATGTCCATTGCTGCAACCATCAATCCTATAACTTCCATGCACTGCGCTATGGAAGGACGAAGAACAGAATGAAGAACTTGACAAGAGCTTAGAATTTTTGATTTTCTGACCTCTGTCAGAAAAATCCTCATTTCTAAGGAATCTATTATTGTTCCCAAGAAGGGAACTCTTGTTGACGGGGACAGAGAACTTTATTTCTTTGTTCACCTTCCATCCGTGAGGATCTGAGAAAGGCTAGGACGATGTCCGTATGAGCCTTGCTTTTGACAGAGACGACGCTTGAATCAGGATGTCGTCCAAGTAAGGTACTACTGCAATGCCCCCTTGGTCTTAGAACCGCTAGAAGGGACCCTAGTACCTTTGTGAAAATCCTGGGGAGCAGTGGCTAATCCGAATGGAAGTGCCACAAACTGGTAATGCTTGTCCAGAAAAGCGAACCTTAGGAACTGATGATGTTCCTTGTGGATAGGAATATGTAGGTACGCATCCTTTAAATCCACGGTAGTCATAAATGATTTTCCTGGATAGTAGGTTAGAATCGTTCGAATAGTTTCCATTTTGAACGATGGAAAACCTTGAGAAATTTGTTTAGGATCTTGAGATCCAAAATTGGTTCTGAATGTTCCCCCTCTTTTTTGGAACTATGAAACAGGTTGGAATAAAAACCCATCCCTTGTTCTCTTTATTGGAACTGGATGAATCACTCCCATCTTTAACAGGTCTTCTACACAATGTAAGAATGCCTGTCTTTTTATTTGGTTTGAAGATAATTGAGACCCTGTGGAACCTTCCCCTTGGGGTAGTTCCTTGAATTTCAGGAGATAACCTGAGAAACTATTTCTAGCGCCCAAGGGTCCTGAACTTCTCTTGCCAAACGCCTGAGCAAAGAGAGAAAGTCTGCCCCCCACCAGATCCGGTCCCGGATCGGGGGCCATCCCTTCATGCTGTTTTGGTAGCAGTGGTAGGCTTCTTGGCCTGCTTACCCTTGTTCCAGCCTTGCATTGGTCTCCAGGCTGGTTTGGGTTGTGAAGTATTACCCTCTTGCAAAAAACTCTTAACCATCTCCCGTGGAGATGTTGCCTGTGCAACGGCAAAGAGAATGACTGGGGTGGGCGGAGCCTAGGAGTTGATCATGTGACCAGCTTTTGCTGGGACTCTTTGCCATTTCCTGTTGGGGAAGAGAATTATCCCACAAAGTAAGGATGACGCCGTGGACCCGGACACACCTATGTTGGAGAAAACATGATTTTCATGCAGGACAATTGCTCCATCACACGCGTCCAAGTACTCCACAGCGTGGCTGGCAAGAAAGGGTATAAAAGAAGAAAATCTAATGACATGGCCTCCTTGTTCACCCTGATCTGAACCCCATTGAGAATCTGTGGTCCATCATCAAATGTGAGATTTACAAGGAGGAAAACAGTATACTCTCCTGAACAGTGTCCTGGGAGGCTGTGGTTGCTGCTGCACGCAATGTTGATGGTGAACAGATCAAAACACTGACAGAATCCATGGATGGCAGGCTTTTGAGTGGTCCTTGCAAAGAAAGGTGGCTATATTGGTCACTGATTTGGTTTTTGTTTTGTTTTTGAATGTCAGAAATGTATATTTGTGAATGTTGAGATGTTATATTGGTTTCAGCTGGTAAAAATAAATAATTGAAATGGGTATATATTTGTTTTTTGTTAAGTTGCCTAATAATTATGCACAGTAATAGTCACCTGCACACACAGATATCCCCCCTAAAAATAGCTATAACTAAAAAAAAAAAAAAAAAACTACTTCCAAAACTATTCAGCTTTGATATTAATGAGTTTTTTGGGTTCATTGAGAACATGGTTGTTGTTCAATAATAAAATTAATCCTCAAAAATACAACTTGCCTAATAATTCTGCACTCCCTGTATATATATATATTATATATATATATTATATATATATATATATATATATATATATATATATATACAGTACGTATATATAGTTATGTAAACGCCTTCAATGTTGATCATTCCCATGTTCAATTATTGCATTTTATAATCACTGTTGTCTATCCAGTTGGTATCAAAAAAAGAGGAAGAGTTTGCTGTTTATGAAAAGAGATAAAGTTGCATTAGGAAATGCCTGAAATACAGATAACAATATGAATAATGTTTGAGAAATAACTATCTGGTTTTGTGAAATTCTTCTGTCATCAGATCTTAAAATGTAATTTATATGCAAGATCTTAAATAAAAAAACCGCATCTAAGTGGAACAGTTAAAAAGCAGAAACACCATAAAGGCTTACATTTGTACATTTCTTATTAGACTATAAAATCAAGCTGTTCTGCTATGCTATTTTCATCCTACTTATGATTTATTTTTTAAGTTTCTTAAAAATGCTTACTGTAGTGAGGGGTGTAAAGTCATATTTTTGCTTGACCAGTTGCAGCAATCTAGCAGTGTTTAATGATGTCAATAAGCAATGTTTTAAAGGGTACATTAAAAACAACATTTCAATATTGAGGCATCCTGCAATACCCTTTTTTCAAGCATCCGATGCAGAGAGAGCCACTCTGTGGCCCTCTCTGCACCGGAAGCGATGGTGCCCATCGTTGGTGGGTGGGAGCTTGGCAGGGAGGCGGGTGGGCAGCCCATCGCTACCTGTCATCCGGTTCCTGTATGTGCAATGTGCACACCAGATGCCGGGAGTGTGCGGGGCCTTGTGGGGGCACGCACAACACGCAGCAACTACTGCCACCAATGTCCCGGAATTGGAAGGAGGGAGAGGGAGGGGGGAAAAACACAAAGATCAAAGGGTCTGGGAGGGGGAGAAGCTACACTACAGAAAAATCTATATTTTATCAAAAAAAATTAAAAAAAACTTTTTTGGGGGGGCAAACTGGGTACTGGCAGACAGCTGCCAGTACCCAAGATGGCGGCAAATAGATAGCGGGGTGAGGGTTATAGAGCTGTTTGGGGGGATCAGTGAGGTTGGGAGCTACTAAGGGGAGGGGTCCATCACAGCTGAATAGATAAAAAAAAGCCTTTTATTTTAGTACTGGCAGACTTTCTGCCAGTACTTAAGATGGTGGGGACAATTGTGGGGTGGGGGGGCGGGAAGAGAGCTGTTTGGGAGGGATCAGGGGGTGGGATGTGTCAGGTGGGAGGCTGATCTCTACACTGAAGCTAAAATTAACCCTACAAGCTCCCTACAAGCTACAAAATTAACCCCTTTCACTGCTGGGCATAACACAAATGTGGTGCGCAGCAGCATTTAGTGGCCTTCTAATTACCCAAAAAACAATGCCAATGTCATATATGTCTGCTATTTCTGAACAAAGGGGAACCCAGAGAAGCATTTACAATCATTTGAGCCATAATTGCACAGCTGTTTGTAAATAATTTCATGAGTGAAACCTAAGGTTTGTGAAAAAGTGAACATTTTTTTTTATTTGATCGCATTTGGCGGTTGAAACTAATTAGCATGGTTTTTTTTTTGGTGGTTGTAGATGTGTAACGGATTTTGAGGGTCAAAGTTAGAAAAAAGTGTGGGTTTTTTTTTCATTTTTTCATCATATTTTATAATCTTTTTTATGGTAAAATTATAAGATATGATAAACAATAATGGTATCTTTAGAAAATCCATTTAATGGCAAGAAAAAATGGTATATAATATGTGTGGGTTACAGTAGATGAGTAAGAGGAAAATTACAGCTAAACACAAACAACCGCAGAAATGTTAAAAACAGCCCTTGTCCTAAAGGGAAGGAAATTGAAAAATGTCCTTGAAAAAATGTCTTGTCCCTTAAGGGGTTAAATATAGAATAAAGATACTATCATGGTCAAACTTATTTAAGTATGTTACATCTAATTAACCAGTGGTCATTTAAAATCGGTCCTAGCAACCTGATTTATGCTGTCTATTTATGGAAAATGATGCTAAAGACCTCCACAGATACTTTTTTCCCAAAAAAAGGTGGAAACCCCTCTGTTACTTTAATATAATGCTCAATAAAATCAAATGATGATCTCTCCCCCAGTGAGTTTTTAGGGATCAGGCCTCAGGAATTTGAAGGACTAGTTTTGTTGTTCATTCTGAACTTTTTTTATTACATATTTCCCAAGGAAGTACAAATAGATAGACTGTTTTACATTGATTAGTGCTAAATAGTGATGGGGCTTGGTAAAGAGACATGAAACCCACATGTTTTCTTTCATATTTCAGATAGATGATACAATTCTAAACAACTTTACAATTTTCTTCTATTATCTATTATTTTATTTGTTCATTTTGTATCCTTTGTTTGAAAAGAATACCCTAGGTACGGAACAGCACTGCCTACTGGGAGCCAGCTGCTGATTGGTGGCTGCACATAAATGCCTCCTGTTATTGGCTCACGTTATCTGTTCAGCTAGCTTCCAGTAGTGCATTAATGCTCCTTTAAGAAAGCATACCAAAAGAATGAAGCAAATTTGATAATAGATGTAAATTTGAAAGTTGTTTAAAATGGTAAACTCTGTTAGAGTCATCAAAGAAGAAAATGGGTTTAATGTCCCTTTAAGGGATAACAGTTACTGATGTTGTTCCTGTTCATCGCTGTATCTTCCCTGGCTATCTGGCAGTAAAGCTTAGCTCTCCCTTCCTTACTCAAACAGCACATACATAAAAGGACATTAAGAGACAGGGGCATCAAGTTTGAGATGCAGGACATCAAGAACAGCATAATTAACAAGTACATAATAAAAGGACAATGCAATAGCACTTACTCTGAATTTCAAATAATTCTGACAATTTTTTTTTCTCCATTTTCCAGCCCTCTGTATTATGTGATAGACCTCAGCAATCATTGACTAGTATGCGTATACCCTGTGAGCTTGTGCACATGCTCATATATACTTGTTTCACAGAAAGTGTAAATATATAAAAAGACTATGCAAAAGGTGATAATGGAAGTGAATTGGATTAGTGTCTTAAAACTGCATGCTCTATCTGAATCATCACAAGTTTTATTTATACTTGAGTGTAACTTTAACGGAACCTTGGGCCCTTATGTGACCTCTGATGTAACCAAGTGGCTCACAGAGGGGCTACAGGACCAGGGTCTTATCTCAGGGCTACCTTGGATGTGTGGCTTATAAAAGGGATGCAGGGTTGAAAGATCTGATAGGATTTCTGATTGTACTCAGTTAGATTACAGAAATAAATGCAACAGTATTTGCAAATAAAATCTCAATGCATTATATCCTTGCCCTATTTATTCTGATATTACCTAAATGTATGTTACATTCTGTGCATATAAATAGGGATTCTTTTTTTAGTTTAACTTGGGGATTTAGTATTGAAATACACTGTGGATAAAGTGTTTAACATTAAAACTATGCTTTCTCACTGCAGGAACCCCTCGAGGGACTATTAAGTGTACTTACAAGCAGAAAGTTCCTATTAAGAAGGAATTTACTTGCTCTATGAAATGTATTGGGATGGTGAAAAGTATTTATAAGCCAATGATTCTTTTATTAAGAGTTTTGAAGAGCGTGTTTGATTATATTCTTGCTAGAGGTTGAAGAATCTTTCTACAATATGCTGTAAAGCACTTTGCAGTCCCAACGTGGATGTAAATTTCAGCCTAAATCTCTATAAATATGAGATAGATCAGATATTATATGTTCTTTCTCAGCGTGGATAGGGGAAGCAAGCAACGTCTGAACATTTTTACTTTTCGTAGTAATTCATCTGGCGTGTAACCTATAGACATCTGAAGGTTGTAGAGCACCTCCGGAGGGGCTGTTTGACCTTCAGCAACTAAAAGAACTGGAGTTAGAGCCTTAGTCAATATATATTTATCTTTCTTGTTGGGACTATTACAACTGTTCAAGTAATGCTGACCTTGAAACTTCCAGTACAAGAATGTAGTAAAATAATGATCCGGTAGGTAAGCATATAAAACACTTAACGCCACATCCCTCTACCCCGTTTAAAAAATAAAACTTTCATGAAACATGCTGTTATATATTGTTTCTCTCTGTTCTTTTCTATCAATTGAACTTCTTTTCTTCCTTATATGAAGAGGTTTTGGAACATTATTATTCAGGCAAAATAAAAAAAATTTATAAGTATTGCCATAAAAATTCTGTGTCATAATATGTTGATAGTTCATCAATGAATAATAATTTTGCTGCAGAATAAAATAAGATAAATACAGTTATAAGCAAATTCATTATGTTTTTAGTTTTTTTGTATTCTGCTTTCATTTACAACTAATGAGATAGCGATAAGTGATGACATTGTGAAACTTAAAGGGCAGTAACCTAGGAAATAATGTTATACAATTCTGCACATAATGCAGAATTATATAACTTTAGCTTAGCTCCAGATTTCAAAGTGAATAGTTAAATAGATATCACACAAAGAAAACAGAACGCCGCTCTGGCTCTACTAAGCGGGTCTGTTTTCTTCTGCTAAGCGCAACACGGGCATGCTGTCTATTCACAGCCGCGCCCGATCGCGCTATTAAAATCAATGTAGCTCGCTCCCCGCTCTGGTCTGGTAGCGGGAGCAAGCTACATTGATTTTAACAGCGCAATCGGGCCGGCATGTGATTAGACAGCGTGCCCCATATGCGCTTAGAGAAAGAAAAACAGACCCCGTCAGTAGAGCGTGATATCTTTTTAACTATTACATTTTGAAATCTGGAGCTAAGCTAATGTGTGCAGAATTATATAACATTATTTCCCTAGATTTACTGGCCCTTTAAGAGTTTTAAATTATACAGAAAAATATGTTTATGAAAAGGACAATTTGGAGCATCTCCCTTCTGTCTTCTAAATTTTAAATTAAATTTGAAAAGGTGTTTAAAGGGACATTCTGGTCAAAATTGAAATGCACATAGATGAATTATATCTTTGAAAAGAAACATATTTGCAATAAACATGTAAAAAAATAAAAATGCTTCTAGTAAAATGTATCACTGTTTAAGTGTTTACATTTTTCTCTGCATGTGCATGTGAAGCATAGCTAGATATTCTCAGTGCATCAGCATTTTAAATACTGCAGCTGCTTAGAGCAACAGTGGGGCTTGTATCATGTCAGCTATTAACAAATTGAGTCATTACCAGATGGTACAAGCACCTTAGGCTCTCTGACCAAGTGTTTTGTTTAAAATACTGGTGCACGGTGCATACTTAAATACACTTTTTAAGCAATTATAGCTTTTATTAGAATCATTTTGCTAATACATGTATATTACATAAATACTTCTATTGTAAACTGAAATGCTTCCATGTGGACTCCAATTTTGGCTGAAATGTTCCTTTAATAACACATATAGGGCTAGATTATGAGTGGTGCACTAACGGTTGCGCGCAAGCAATATTGTTTTTTTTTTCCAGACTTTTTACAAACAAACGGCTAGATTTAGAGTTTTGTCAGTAACGACCCGCGTATCTAACGCTGGCTTTTTTCTGGCCGCACCTTTAAAATAACTCTGGTATTGAGAGTCCACAGAATGGCTGCGTTAGGCTCCAAAAAAGGAGCGTAGAGCATATTTAACGCAACTTCAACTCTCGATACCAGAGTTGCTTACGGACGCGGCCAGCCTCAAAAACGTGCTCGTGCACGATTCCCCCATAGGAAACAATGGGGCTGTTTGAGCTGAAAAAAAACCTAACACCTGCAAAAAAGCAGCGTTCAGCTCCTAACGCAGCCCCATTGTTTGCTATGGGGAAACACTTCCTACGTCTGCACCTAACACTCTAACATGTACCCCGAGTCTAAACACCCCTAACCTTACACTTATTAACCCCTATTCTGCCGCCCCTGCTATCGCTGACCCCTGCATATTATTATTAACCCCTAATCTGCCTCTCCGTAAACTGCCGCTACTTACATTATCCCTATGTACCCCTAATCTGCTGTCCCTAACACCGCCGACCCCTATATTATATTTATTAACCCCTAATCTGCCCCCCACAACGTCGCCTCCACCTGCCTTACACTTATTAACCCCTAATCTGCCGAGCGGACCGCACCGCTATTATTATAAAGTTATTAACCCCTAATCCGCCTCACTAACCCTATAATAAATAGTATTAACCCCTAATCTACCCTCCCTAACATCGCCGACACCTAACTTCAATTATTAACCCCTAATCTGCCGACTGGAGTTCACCGCTATTCTAATAAATGTATTAACCCCTAAAGCTAAGTCTAACACTAACACCCCCCTAAATTAAATATAATTTTAATCTAACGAAATTAATTAACTCTTATTAAATAAATTATTCCTATTTAAAGCTAAATACTTACCTGTAAAATAAATCCTAATATAGCTACAATATAAATTATAATTATATTATAGCTATTTTAGGATTAATATTTATTTTACAGGTAACTTTGTATTTATTTTAACCAGGTACAATAGCTATTAAATAGTTAAGAACTATTTAATAGCTAAAATAGTTAAAATAATTACAAATTTACCTGTAAAATAAATCCTAACCTAAATTACAATTAAACCTAACACTACACTATCAATAAATAAATAAAATAAAATACCTATAATTATCTACAATTAAACCTAACACTACACTATCAATAAATAAATTAAATACAATTCCTACAAATAAATACAATGAAATAAACTAAGTTACAAAAAATAAAAAAATATTTACAAACATTAGAAAAATATTACAGCAATTTTAAACTAATTACACCTACTCTAAGCCCCCTAATAAAATAACAAAGCCCCCCAAAATAAAAAAAATGCCCTACCCTATTCTAAATTACTAAAGTTCAAAGCTCTTTTACCTTACCAGCCCTGAACAGGGCCCTTTGTGGGGCATGCCCCAAGAAGTTCAGCTCTTTTGCCTGTAAAAAAAAACATACAATACCCCCCCCAACATTACAACCCACCACCCACATACCCCTAATCTAACCCAAACCCCCCTTAAATAAACCTAACACTAAGCCCCTGAAGATCTTCCTACCTTATCTTCACCATACCAGGTTCACCGATCGATCCAGAAGAGCTCCTCCGATGTCCTGATCCAAGCCCAAGCGGGGGGCTGAAGAGGTCCATGATCCGGCTGAAGTCATCATCCAAGCGGGAGCTGAAGAGGTCCATGATCCGGCTGAAGTCTTCATCGAAGCGGGAGCTGAAGAGGTCCATGATCCGGATGAAGTCTTCTATCAACGGCATCTTCAATCTTCTTTCTTCGGGAGCCATCATCTTCCATCCGATGCGGAACATCCTCTTCTCCCGACGCCTACTCGCCGAATGACGGTTCCTTTAAATGACGTCATCCAAGATGGCGTCCCTCGAATTCCGATTGGCTGATAGGATTCTATCAGCCAATCGGAATTAAGGTAGGAATATTCTGATTGGCTGATGGAATCAGCCAATCAGAATCAAGTTCAATCCAATTGGCTGATTGGATCAGCCAATCGGATTGAACTTGATTCTGATTGGCTGATTCCATCAGCCAATCAGAATATTCCTACCTTAATTCCGATTGGCTGATAGAATCCTATCAGCCAATTGGAATTCGAGGGACGCCATCTTGGATGACGTCCCTTAAAGGAACCATCATTCGTCGGGAAGTCGTCGTCGGAAGAAGATGGGTCCGCGGTGGAGGTCTTCAAGATGGAGCCGGTCCTCATCGGATGAAGATAGAAGATGCCGCTTGGAAGATGATGGTTGCCGGTCCGGATCTACTCTTCTTCCCGGATAGGATGAAGACTTTGGAGCCTCTTCTGGACTTCTTCAGCCGTCGGATGATGGATGTCTAGCCCCCGCTTGGGCTTAGATGAAGATTTTGGAGCCAGGACCGATCGGTGATACCCGGTGAGGTGAAGATAAGGTAGGAAGATCTTCAGGGGCTTAGTGTTAGGTTTATTTAAGGGGGGTTTGGGTTAGATTAGGGGTATGTGGGTGGTGGGTTGTAATGTTGGGGGGGGTAGTGTATGTTTTTTTTTACAGGCAAAAGAGCTGAAATCTTTGGGGCATGCCCCGCAAAGGGCCCTGTTCAGGGCTGGTAAGGTAAAAGAGCTTTGAACTTTTGTAATTTAGAATAGGGTAGGGCATTTTTTATTTTGGGGGGCTTTGTTATTTTATTAGGGGGCTTAGAGTAGGTGTAATTAGTTTAAAATTGTTGTAATATTTTTCTTATGTTTGTAAATATTTTTTTATTTTTTGTAACTTAGTTCTTTTTTATTTTTTGTACTTTAGTTAGTTTATTTAATTGTATTTATTTGTAGGAATTGTATTTAATTAATTTATTGATAGTGTAGTGTTAGGTTTAATTGTAGGTATTGTATTTAATTAATTTATTGATAGTGTAGTGTTAGGTTTAATTGTAACTTAGGTTAGAATTTATTTTACAGGTAATTTTGTAATTATTTTAACTATTTTAGCTATTAAATAGTTCTTAACTATTTAATAGCTATTGTACCTGGTTAAAATAAATACAAAGTTACCTGTAAAATAAATATAAATCCTAAAATAGCTATAATATAATTATAATTTATATTGTAGCTATATTAGGATTTATTTTACAGGTAAGTATTTAGCTTTAAATAGGAATAATTTATTTAATAAGAGTTAATTAATTTCGTTAGATTTAAATTTTATTTAACTTAGGGGGTGTTAGTGTTAGGGTTAGACTTAGCTTTAGGGGCTAATACATTTATTAGAATAGCGGCGAGATTCGGCAGATTAGGGGTTAATAATTGAAGTTAGGTGTCGGCGATGTTAGGGAGGGCAGATTAGGGGTTAATAAATATAATATAGGGGTCGGCGGTGTTAGGGGCAGCAGATTAGGGGTACATAGCTATAATGTAGGTGGCGGCTCTTTGCGGTCAGCAGATTAGGGGTTAATAAGTGTAGGTAGCTTGCGGCGACATTGTGGGGGGCAGATTAGGGGTTAATAAATATAATATAGGGGTCGGCGGTGTTAGGGGCAGCAGATTAGGGGTACATAAGGATAACGTAGGTGGCGGTCGGCAGATTAGGGGTTAAAAAAATTTAATCGAGTGTCGGCGATGTGGGGGGACCTCGGTTTAGGGGTACATAGGTAGTTTATGGGTGTTAGTGTACTTTAGGGCACAGTAGTTAAGAGCTTTATGAACCGGCGTTAGCCCAGAAAGCTCTTAACTACTGACTTTTTTCTGCGGCTGGAGTTTTGTCATTAGATTTCTAACGCTCACTTCAGCCACGACTCTAAATACCGGCGTTAGAAAGATCCCATTGAAAAGATAGGATACGCAATTGACGTAAGGGGATCTGCGGTATGGAAAAGTCGCGGCTGAAAAGTGAGCGTTAGACCCTTTTTTGAATGACTCCAAATACCGGCGGTAGCCTAAAACCAGCGTTAGGAGCCTCTAACGATGGTTTTCACGGCTACCGCCAAACTCCAAATCTAGGCCAAAGGAAACAGCGAGCGTATTATGAGTTGAAAATAAATGTGTTCGCTTGAGCACAATCAAATTTAATGCTTGTCATGTTAGCGCTTAGAGCTCTGATTATCTGTTACGCAAGACAAAAACATAATTTAGGCTTACCTGATAAATTTATTTCTCTTGTAGTGTATTCAGTCCACGGATCATCCATTACTTATGGGATATATTCTCCTTCCCAACAGGAAGTTGCAAGAGGATCACCCAAGCAGAGCTGCTATATAGCTCCTCCCCTCACATGTCATATCCAGTCATTCGACCGAAACAAGACAAGAAAGGAGAAACCATAGGGTGCAGTGGTGACTGGAGTTTTAATTAAAATTTAGATCTGCCTTAAAAAGACAGGGCGGGCCGTGGACTGAATACACTACAAGAGAAATAAATGTATCAGGTAAGCATAAATTATGTTTTCTCTTGTTAAGTGTATTCAGTCCACGGATCATCCATTACTTATGGGATACCAATACCAAAGCTAAAGTACACGGATGATGGGAGGGACAAGGCAGGAACATTAAACAGAAGGAACCACTGCCTGTAGAACCTTTCTCCCAAAAACAGCCTCCGAAGAAGCAAATGTGTCAAATTTGTAAAATTTTGAAAAAGTGTGAAGCGAAGACCAAGTTGCAGCCTTGCAAATCTGTTCAACAGAGGCCTCATTTTTAAAGGCCCAGGTGGAAGCCACAGCTCTAGTGGAATGAGCTGTCATTTTTTCAGGGGGCTGCTGTCCAGCAGTCTCATAGGCTAAACGTATTATGCTATGAAGCCAAAAGGAGAGAGAGGTTGCCGAAGCTTTTTGACCTCTCCTCTGTCCAAAGTACACGACAAACAGGGAAGAAGTTTGACGAAAATCTTTAGTTGTCTGTAAATAGAACTTCAGGGCACGGACTACGTCCAGATTATGCAAAAGTCGTTCCTTCTTTGAAGAAGGATTAGGACATAATGATGGAACAACAATCTCCTGATTGATATTCCTGTTAGAAACAACCTTAGGTAAAAACCCAGGTTTAGTACGCCGAACTACCTTGTCTGAATGAAAATCAGATAAGGAGAATCACAATGTAAGGCAGATAACTCAGAGACTCTTCGAGCCGAGGAAATAGCCATCAAAAACAGAACGTTCCAAGATAAAAGCTTAATATCAATGGAATGAAGGGGTTCAAACGGAACCCCTTGAAGAACTTTAAGAACCAAGTTTAAGCTCCACGGAGGAGCAACAGTCTTAAACACAGGCTTTATCCTAGCCAAAGCCTGACAAAAAGCCTGGACGTCTGGAACTTCTGCCAGACGTTTGTGTAAGAGAATAGACAGAGCAGAAATCTGTCCCTTTAACGAACTAGCAGATAAGCCCTTTTCTAAACCCTCTTGTAGAAAAGACAATATCCTAGGAATCCTAACCTTACTCCATGAGTAACTCTTGGATTCGCACCAATATAAATATTTACGCCATATCTTATGGTAAATCTTTCTGGTAACAGGCTTCCATGCCTGTATTAAGGTATCAATAACTGACTCCGAGAAGTCACGCTTTGATAGGATCAAGCGTTCAATCTCCATGCAGTCAGCCTCAGAGAAATTAGATTTGGATGGTTGAAAGGACCTTGTATTAGAAGGTCCTGCCTCAGAGGCAGAGACCATGGTGGACAGGACGACATGTCCACTAGGTCTGCATACCAGGTCCTGCGTGGCCACGCAGGCGCTATCAGAATCACTGATGCTCTCTCCTGTTTGATCTTGGCAATCAGTCGAGGTAGCATCGGAAATGGTGGAAACACATAAGCCATGTTGAAGACCCAAGGGGCTGCCAGAGCATCTATCAGCACCGCTCCCGGGTCCCTGGACCTGGATCCGTAACAAGGAAGCTTGGCGTTCTGGCGAGACGCCATGAGATCCAGTTCTGGTTTGCCCCAACGATGAATCAGTTGAGCGAAGACCTCCGGATGAAGTTCCCACTCCCCCGGATGAAAAGTCTGGCGACTTAGAAAGTCCGCCTCCCAGTTCTCCACGCCTGGGATGTAGATCGCTGACAGGTGGCAAGAGTGAGACTCTGCCCAGCGAATTATCTTTGAGACTTCCAACATCGCTAGGGAACTCCTGGTTCCCCCTTGATGGTTGATGTAGGCCACAGTCGTGATGTTGTCCGACTGAAATCTGATGAACCTCAGTGTTGCTGAGGCCAAGCTAGAAGAGCATTGAATATTGCGCTCAACTCCAGAATATTTATTGGGAGGAGTTTCTCCTCCTGAGTCCATAATCCCTAAGCCTTCAGGGAGTTCCAGACTGCGCCCCAACCTAGAAGGCTGGCATCTGTTGTTACAATTGTCCAATCTGGCCTGCGAAAGGTCATCCCCTTGGACAGATGGACCCGAGAAAGCCACCAGAGAAGAGAATCTCTGGTCTCTTGATCCAGATTTAGTAGAGGGGACAAATCTGAGTAATCCCCATTCCACTGACTTAGCATGCATAATTGCAGAGGTCTGAGATGCAGGCGTGCAAATGGTACTATGTCCATTGCCGCTACCATTAAGCCGATTACTTCCATGCACTGAGCTACTGATGGGCGTGGAATGGAATGAAGGACACGGCAAGCATTCAGAAGCTTTGATAACCTGGACTCCGTCAGGTAAATCTTCATCTCTATAGAATCTATAAGAGTCCCCAGAAAGGGAACTCTTGTGAGTGGTAATAGAGAACTCTTTTCCACGTTCACCTTCCACCCATGCGACCTCAGAAATGCCAGAACTATCTCTGTATGAGACTTGGCAATTTGAAAACTTGACGCTTGTATCAGAATGTCGTCTAGATACGGAGCCACCGTTATGCCTCGCGGTCTTAGCACCGCTAGAAGTGAGCCCAGAACCTTTGTAAAAATTCTCGGGGCCATAGCTAACCCGAAGGGAAGAGCTACAAACTGGTAATGCCTGTCTAGAAAGGCAAATCTTAGGTACCAATAATGATCTTTGTGAATCGGTATATGAAGGTAGGCATCCTTTAAGTCTACTGTGGTCATGTATTGACCCTCTTGAATCATGGGTAGGATGGTTCGAATAGTTTCCATTTTGAATGATGGAACTCTTAGGAATTTGTTTAAGATTTTTAGGTCCAAGATTGGTCTGAAGGTTCTCTCTTTCTTGGGAACCATAAACAGATTTGAGTAAAACCCTTGCCCTTGTTCCGTCCGCGGAACTGGGTGGATCACCCCCATTACTAAGAGGTCTTGTACACAGCGTAGAAATGCCTCTTTCTTTATTTGGTTTGATGATAACCTTGAAAGATGAAATCTCCCTTGTGGAGGATAAGCTTTGAAGTCCAGAAGATATCCCTGAGATATGATCTCCAACGCCCATGGATCCTGGACATCTCTTGCCCAAGCCTGGGCGAAGAGAGAAAGTCTGCGCCCCACTAGATCCGTTTCCGGATAGGGGGCCCTCTCTTCATGCTGTCTTAGGGGCAGAAGTAGGCTTTCTGGCCTGCTTGCCCTTGTTCCAGGGCTGGTTAGCTTTCCAGCCCTGTCTGTAACGAGCAACAGTTCCTTCCTGTTTTGGAGTGGAGGAAGTTGATGCTGCTCCTGCCTTGAAGTTACGAAAGGCACGAAAATTAGACTGTTTGGCCTTTGATTTGGCCCTGTCCTGAGGAAGAGTATGACCCTTACCTCCAGTAATGTCATCAATAATTTCTTTCAAGCCGGGCCCGAATAAGGTCTGCCTCTTGAAAGGAATATTAAGCAATTTAGATTTAGAAGTCACGTCAGCTGACCAGGATTTAAGCCATAGCGCTCTGCGCGCCTGGATGGCGAATCCGGAGTTCTTAGCCGTTAGTTTGGTTAAATGTACAACGGCATCAGAAACAAATGCATTAGCTAGCTTAAGTGCTTTAAGCTTGTCCATAATCTCATCCAATGGAGCTGTGCGAATGGCCTCTTCCAGAGACTCAAACCAGAATGCCGCAGCAGCAGTGACAGGCACAATGCATGCAAGGGGCTGTAAGATAAAACCTTGTTGAACAAACATTTTCTTAAGGTAACCTTCTAATTTTTTATCCATTGGATCCGAAAAAGCACACCTATCCTCCACCGGGATAGTGGTACGTTTAGCTAAAGTAGAAACTGCTCCCTCCACCTTAGGGACCGTCTGCCATAAGTCTCGTGTGGTGGCGTCTATTGGAAACATTTTCCTAAATATCGGAGGAGGGGAAAAGGGCACACCGGGTCTATCCCACTCCTTGCTAATAATTTCTGTAAGCCTTTTAGGTGTAGGAAAAACGTCAGTACACACCGGTACCGCAAAGTATCTATCCAGCCTACATATTTTCTCTGGAATTGCAACCGTGTTACAATCATTCAGAGCCGCTAATACCTCCCCTAGCAATACACGGAGGTTCTCAAGCTTAAATTTAAAATTAGAAATCTCTGAATCCGGTCTCCCTGGATCAGATCCGTCACCCACAGAATGAAGCTCTCCGTCCTCATGTTCTGCAAATTGTGACGCAGTATCGGACATGGCTCTCACATCATCAGCGCGCTCTGTCCTTAACCCAGAGCTTTTGCGCTTGCCTCTTAATTCTGGCAATTTAGATAATACCTCTGTCATAACAGCAGCCATGTCTTGCAAAGTGATTTGTATGGGCCTCTCTGATGTACTTGGCGCCACAATATCACGCGCCTCCTGAGCGGGAGGCGAAGGTACTGACACGTGAGGAGAGTTAGTCGGCATAACTTCCCCCTCGTTGTCTGGTGATAATTTCTTTACAGATAATTGACTTTTATTCAAAGTGACATCAATACATTTAGTACACATATTTCTATGGGGCTCCACATTGGCCTTCAAACATAGTGAACAAACAGATTCATCTGTGTCAGACATGTTTAAACAGACTAGCAATGAGACTAGCAAGCTTGGAAAATCCTTTCAAATAAGGTTACAAGCAATATAAAAAAACGCTACTGCGCCTTTAAGAAGCACAAAAAATTGTCACAGTTGAAATAACAATGAACCAAATCAGTTATAGCAACCAAATTTTCACAGTAAATGTATTAAGTTAGCAAAGCATTAAACCCACTAGCAAATGGATGATTAACCCCTTAATACCCAAAACGGATAATCAATTTAACAATTAACGTTTTTATCACAGTCAAACACACAGTCACAGGTCTGCAGTGACTGATTACCTCCCTCAAAAGGAATTTTGAAGACCCCTGAGCTCTCTAGAGACGTCCTGGATCAAGGAGGAAGAAGCAGGAAGACTGTAACTGAATTTTTACTGTGCAAAAAAGTGCTAAAATAGGCTTCTCCCACTCATATTACAACAGTGGGAAACCTCAGTTAACCGTTTCTATGCAGAAATAAATGACAGCCATGTGGAAAAAATCATGCCCCAAAAGATTTATCACCAAAGTACCTCACAAAAACATGCCAGAAGTCAAACAAACATAAGGGAGCGCTCAGACACGGTAGCCATTCACTCGTAGCTGTTCTGCAGTGGCCTTCACGTAGACAATCCCTCCTCCAGTCGTGTCGTGATGACGTAGTTGCGTAACAAAGTCCCGCAGCCGGTGCAAAGACAGGAGCGATCCACCCCCGCTCCAATGGAATTGAATAGGCTTGTGCAATGCTGAATACGGACAGCGTATGCTGTCTGCATTCAGCGATGTCTGGCGGACATGATACATCAGCCAGACTTTAATAAATTGACCCCAACTGTTTGCAGATCACCTTCATAAGAGCTGACTGCAACAGTGCGACTCTCGGCAGGGCCCTCTACCCATTTATCCCTATAAATGTTACCTTGTATACCGCCTATGTTTATAGTGCTGCAAAATCTGTTGGCGCTCTACAAATAACCGATAATAATAACAATAAAGTACATATGTATATTTGTGTGTATTTATATTTTATATATGTGTATATATGTTGGAAAAATGGCACCGAAAGACTTGCTCGACACAGGGTTGCCACAAACCTTCAATTTATAAAAAGAACAATATCTGCAAAGCACAATAAAGCAAAGAACAATAAAACAAGGTGCATTAAATTGTACAGTTAACACTGTATGATAAAAATTATTGGTAAAAAAATTTCATTAAAAAGTTATAAGGGCTCAAAGATATGAGATCTCAGGTGTTTGAAAAAAAATGAAAGCAAAGGGCTTTAACATAGATAGACAAAAAGACAACGCAATAGCACTGAATTTCACATTATCAATTGATTATTTTTTTCTGAGTAATTTCAAAGATTGCTTAATTTCCCTGTCCACTGTATCATGTGACAACCATCAGCCAATTACAGCCCCATTTAACTATACACTGTAAACTCTCAGAGTGTGCAAATAAATGGAATGGTAATGGAAGTAAATTGGAAAGTTGTGCACCTAAGTGAGTTGACATTATTGGGTGTGATTTCATCCACCTTGTTAGAATTAACACAAAACCTATAGCTCAGCTGCAGAACGTACTGAAAAGTGAGCCTCCCTATATTGTATGTTTAGAGACAGGCACTACATATTCATAGTCATTAAAATGATATAGTCAATAAAAATTATACTCTTCCTATCTTTCCATAGTTGATAAAAAAATGTCTAGCACTTTTCTATACCCCTGCTGAGTGTCCTGAACATGCTCTGAGAGTGATAATACAAAAATAAAATGCTAACGCCTCATGACACCCTCTGCACTAGTTTTTTTGCGGCAGAACTAAGAATGTGTGGCATAGTTTTATAGCCCCAGAAATAAAGCAGAACTGAAAATGTGTGCTGTGAGGACTTCTGGTAGTCCCTCTGGAGAGAAAAAAGGTAATAGAAGGTACCCTACAACCTTACGTAAACCTGACCCTGTGACAATGGATATTGTTAGGAAATAAATTATTATTTGTGTCTTTAATATCAATAAATAACATAATTTATGTAAGAACTTACCTGATAAATTCATTTCTTTCATATTAGCAAGAGTCCATGAGCTAGTGACGTATGGGATATACATTCCTACCAGGAGGGGCAAAGTTTCCCAAACCTCAAAATGCCTATAAATACACCCCTCACCACACCCACAAATCAGTTTAACGAATAGCCAAGAAGTGGGGTGATAAGAAAAAAGTGCGAAGCATAAATATAAGGAATTGGAATAATTGTGCTTTATACAAAAAAATCATAACCACCACAAAAAAAGGGTGGGCCTCATGGACTCTTGCTAATATGAAAGAAATGAATTTATCAGGTAATTTCTTACATAAATTATGTTTTCTTTCATGTAATTAGCAAGAGTCCATGAGCTAGTGACGTATGGGATAATGACTACCCAAGATGTGGATCTTCCACGCAAGAGTCACTAGAGAGGGAGGGATAAAATAAAGACAGCCAATTCCGCTGAAAAAAATCCACACCCAAAAATAAAGTTTAAATCTTATAAAGAAAAAAACTGAAAATATAAGCAGAAGATTCAAACTGAAACAGCTGCCTGAAGTACTTTTCTACCAGACAGCTTCAGAAGAAGAAAACACATCAAAATGGTAGAATTTAGTAAAAGTATGCAAAGAAGACCAAGTTGCTGCTTTGCAAATCTGATCAACCGAAGCTTCATTCCTAAACGCCCAGGAAGTAGAAACTGACCTAGTAGAATGAGCTGTAATCCTTTGAGGCAGCGTTTTACCCGACTCGACATAAGCATGATGAATTAAAGATTTCAACCAAGATGCCAAAGAAATGGCAGAGGCCTTCTGACCTTTCCTAGAACCGGAAAAGATAACAAATAGACTAGAAGTCTTTCGGAAATTCTTAGTAGCTTCAACATAATATTTCAAAGCTCTAACTACATCCAAAGAATGCAATGATTTCTCCTTAGAATTCTTATGATTAGGACATAATGAAGAACCACAATTTCTCTACTAATGTTGTTGGAATTCACAACCTTAGGTAAAAATTTAAAAGAAGTTCGCAACACCGCCTTATCCTGGTGAAAAATCAGAAAAGGAGATTTAAAAACCTAAATTATTCCATTCCCTGGAAATTACTTCAGAAATAGCACCAGGGACAGGAAAAACTTCTGGAATAACTACAGGAGATTTAAAAACCTTATCTAAACGTTTAGATTTAGTATCAAGAGGACCAGAATCCTCAATTTCTAATGCAAATAGGACTTCTTTAAGTAAAGAACGAATAAATTCCATTTTAAATAAATATGAAGATTTATCAGCATCAACCTCTGAGACAGAATCCTCTGAACCAGAAGAACCATTATCAGAATCAGAATGATGATGTTCATTTAAAAATTCATCTGAAAAATGTGAAGTTTTAAAAGACTTTTTACGTTTACTAGAAGGAGGAATAATAGACATAGCCTTCTTAATGGATTTAGAAACAAAATCTCTTATGTTATCAGGAACACTCTGAGTATTAGATGTTGACGGAACAGCAACAGGTAATGTAACAGTACTAAAGGAAATATTATCTGCATTAACAAGTTTGTCATGACAAACAGTACAAACAACAGCTGGAGGAACAGATACCATAAGTTTACAGCAGATACACTTAGCTTTGGTAGCTCCAGCACCAGGCAGCGATTTTCCAGAAGTATCTTCTGACTCAGTTTCAACGTGGGACATCTTGCAATATGTAATAGAAAAAACAACATATAAAGCAAAATTGATCAAATTCCTTAAATGACAGTTTCAGGAATGGGAAAAAAATGCCAGTGAACAAGCTTCTAGCAACCAGAAGCAATAAATAATGAGACTTAAATAATGTGGAGACAATAGTGATGCCCATATTTTTTTAGCGCCAAAAATGACGCCCACATTATTTGGCGCCTAAATGCTTTTGGCACCAAAAATGACGCCACATCCGTAACGCCGACACTTTTGGCGCAAAAGAACGTAAAAAATGACGCAACTTCCGGCGACACGTATGACGCCGGAAACAGAAAAAAAATTTGCGCCAAAAAAGTCCACGCCAAGAATGACGCAATAAAATGAAGCATTTTCAGCCCCCGCGAGCCTAACAGCCCACAGGGAAAAAGTCAAATTTTAAGGTAAGAAAAAAATTGATTTATTCATATGCATTATCCCAAATATGAAACTTACTGTCTGAAATAAGGAATGTTGAACATCCTGAGTCAAGGCAAATAAATGTTTGAATACATATATTTAGAACTTTATAAAAAAGTGCCCAACCATAGCTTAGAGTGTCACAGAAAATAAGACTTACTTACCCCAGGACACTCATCTACATGTTGTAGAAAGCCAAACCAGTACTGAAACGAAAACCAGCAGAGGTAATGGTATATAAATAAGAGTATATCGTCGATCTGAAAAGGGAGGTAAGAGATGAATCTCTACGACCGATAACAGAGAACCTATGAAATAGACCCCGTAGAAGGAGATCATTGAATTCAAATAGGCAATACTCTCCTCACATCCCTCTGACATTCACTGCACGCTGAGAGGAAAACCAGGCTCCAACCTGCTGCGGAGCGCATATCAACGTAGAATCTAGCACAAACTTACTTCACCACCTCCATAGGAGGCAAAGTTTGTAAAACTGATTTGTGGGTGTGGTGAGGGGTGTATTTATAGGCATTTTGAGGTTTGGGAAACTTTGCCCCTCCTGGTAGGAATGTATATCCCATACGTCACTAGCTCATGGACTCTTGCTAATTACATGAAAGAAATATCGTTTTTAAATTATTACTCTGTGGTCCATGTGTGTTAGAAATTTAGCCATCATCGCTTTAGAACTTCTAATCATTGAATTAATGCGTGCCTGTAGCTATCTTTCCTTTTGCAGGGGATACAATGTGGCCAGTGATGATGTGTATGCCACTCATGATTGGATAATCAGCTCTGCTCAACATAGACATGCTATAAATATTTTTTGGCATGAAAAAATGTTAAGCAACTGCTTACATTTTAAGTGAAACTAACAGGAAGTATATTATTGAGGACAACTGAGTCCTATGACTACTGCTCAGAGGCTGAGATGGACCATTCGTATAGAAAAAAGGTGGTTTATTCAGCAAAGAATCGTCTGTCATTCAAAAAAAAAACAGAAGAAAAGTAATACATTTTGAAACATTCTCTTATATGAATATTTTCATATCATGTCCCTTTAAGCCCCAAATTACAACAATGACATCAACAGCTCTCACTGGGCATTTGCAAAGAACACAGCAAATCCATGACACTTAACGTCATATGCACAAATTAAGGGATTGTAAAACAAAACAAATTTCCATTCAGAGGTAACTTGTTACATTAATATATGTTGAGATTTTCAAGTATAATATAGCTAACACCTAGAAAGGCTACAAACATTAAAATAAATTAAAATTCAAACTAATTATAGAAATACTTACACTGTTTTAGCAGAATTTGACCTGTAAGGTATAATTGGTGTCACATGTTCATTTAGTTTTATTTAAACTATACAAAAATAAAATAAAGAGTTTAAAGGGATATGATACCCAATTGTAGAAACACTTGAAAGTGATGCAGCATAGCTTACTGGAGCATATCGCTTTAGCATCTCTATGTAAAAAAGAAAGATGTTTAATCTCATACTTTCCTCACTAGCCACACTCCATTGTAAAGGGACTTTAAGCAGCCAATCAAGATGCTAGTCCCAGGACTTGTAAGGGAGCGTACATCTGGCATGTGCAGCACAGTCATGTTATTTCCCTACTCTGAATAAGAAAGCTTACTATCAAATCTCACAAGATTTTAGTCAAATCTCAAAAGTTCACAGTAAAACAAGTGTGACATCAGCACTGTTGAAGCAGTTGATTTTTTTAAACATGCAGCTGAATTTAGCTGAAGAATAACTGTTCACAAAGTACTTCCTATTGTGAGCTCATGAAATGTTAAGATAAAATATTTTCCTTTTTTTGTTCAGGTGATATTTTCTCAGCTTTTTACAGTTATGCTGCATCACTTTCAAGTGATTTAGCTCATAGGTATTATGCCCCTTTAATGGCGACCTCATAGGAACTCATAACTACTAATCATAAACAAGGATTGTGAAACATTTTACACACTTTTTTGTCTTGCGATCACAATTTAATGTCTAAAACCATGTTTGTTTTTCATGCACATTAATTTCGATCTCTTATTTCCTAAGGGTTCTACTGATAATGTGCTGTTATTTGTCTCTCTCTTGTCCCTCTTGCATCAATGATTTCATGTATAGTCTTTGGTCACAGATTACAATTACTCCAAAAAGAAGTTTGCCCCAAGGCAATTTTGAGCGAAAATGTTCTGAACACTTTGTTTTTGAACTCTGCCTAGATTTATCACCCTCAACATTTGCACATAAAGTCCTCCAGAGCAAGACAAGCACTGTGAACGATGCAGAGACAGATCAATACATGTTTATACTGAGCTGATGCAAATAATATATATGTTTAAAATTGCTGGGGGGGGGGGGAATTAAAAATGAATTGATAAAAAAAAACTTGCTAAATATCCTTAGGTAACAATCTGCCTAGTTGACAAATTTAGATTCATGATTCATAACACTAAGGGGTTAATTGCAATCTATCATTTAATAATTATCATCATGTTTAATGGCTGAAGGTGAGCCCTTTTCATTGCCTACTTGATTGCGATCAGCAGCACTTTGATTATTATCGATTTGGTGAAAAATTGCCATATTCTCACATACGAGTCCTGTTGGTAGATCACAAACTGTCTCTGGCAGTCAGGGGTTTAACCATCTGTTTGGAGTGTGAAAACAAACACACATAGAAACATACGGCTAGATTAAGAGTTTTGCGGTATGAGTGAAAAAACAACATTATGGCTCTTTTTTACTACCGCTGGTATTACGAGTCTTGCAGGTTTAGCTGCACCGCACACTTTTTTGGCCGTAACGCAACGTAACTACTGCAGCTTTCCAAAAGTCCTTTTTCAATGGGACTTCCTTTGCACCGGTGTTACGAGTTTGCCTGTGAGGCCAAAAAGTGAGCGGTACAGCCTATACCGTCAAGATCCATACCGTAAACTGAAAGTCAGCAGTTATGGGTTTTATGCTACAAAGTCGTAACATAAAACTCATAACTAAAGCAAGGCCCTCCAGCATCGCAAACACTAATATAAAATTATTAACCCCTAATTTTCTGCTCCGGACATCGTCGCCACTATAATAAACATATTAACCCCTAAACCGCCGCACTCCCGCATCGTAAACACTAGTTAAATATTATTAACCCCTAATCTGCTGTCCCTAACATCGCCGCCACTATACTAAAGTTATTAACCCCTAAAGCTAACCCTAAGTCTAACCCTAACACCCCTAATTTTAATATAATTAAAATAAATCTAAATAAAAAATACAATTAATACCTAAATAATTCCTATTTATAACTAAATACCTACAAAATAAACCCTAAGCTAGCTACAATATAACTAATAGTTATATTGTATCTATCTTAGGTTTTATTTTTATTTTACAGATAAGTTTGTATTTATTTTAACTAGGTACACTAGTCAGTAAATAGTTATTAACTATTTACTAGCTACCTAGTTAAAATAAATACAAATTTACCTGTAAAATAAAACCTAACCTGAGTTACACTAACACCTAACCTTACACTACAATTAAACAAATTACATTAATTAAATACAATTAACTAAATTACAAAAAACAAACAAACACTAAATTACACAAAATAAAAAAGAAATTATCAAATATTTAAACTAATTACACCTAATCTAATAGCCCTATCAAAATAAAAAAGCCCCCCCAAAATAAAAAAAACCCTAGCCTACAATAAACTACCAATGGCCCTTAAAAGGGCCTTTTGCGGGGCATTGCCCCAAAGAAATCAGCTCTTTTACCTGTAAAAAAATAATACAAAAATTCCCCAACAGTAAAACCCACCACCCACACAACCAACCCCCCCAAATAAAATAAAATCTAAAAAAAACCTAAGTTCCCAATTGCCCTGAAAAGGGCATTTGTAAGGGCATTTAGCTCTTTTAAGTTTTTAGTTTTAAATAGGAATTATTTAGGTAGTAATTGTAATTTTTGTTTAGATTTATTTTAATTATATTAAAGTTAGTGGGTGTTAGGGTTAGGTTTAGGGGTTTATAACTTTAGTATAGTGGTGGCGAAGTTCGGGGGCGGCAGATTAGGGGTTAATAAGTGTAGGTAGGTGGTGGCGACATTGGGGGCGTCAGAGTAGGGGTTAATAAGTGTAATGTAGGTGGCGGCGGTGGCGGGGGCGTCAGATTAGGGGTTAATAAGTGTAGGTAGGTTGCAGCGGTGTCGGAGGCGGCAGATTATGGTATAATAAATGTAATGTAGGTGTCTGCGATGTCGGGGGCGGCAGATTAGGGGTGTTTAGACTTGGGGTTTATGTTAGAGTGTTAGGTGTAGGAAGTGTAAACTTAAAGGGACAGTATACTGTAAAATAGTTTTTCCCTTAATGTGTTTACAATTGCTTTTTTACCAACTGCAGAGTAAAAAATGTCTGAAAATTAGCTTTTTAAGGCTTATTTGTGTATATTAAAGCTCTGATTTTGTGTTTTGAAGCCACAACCTAATAAAATGGGTTGAGCTTGTAGGTATAATCAGATCTCATTACTGTATCACATTGTGCACATATACCTGCTTCTTTATCTTATATCTGTCCTTAAAACAATCACCAGTACTTTGAGAGAACAATGGAAAATCAACATTGTATTACCTTATCTCTGCTATATCCGACTGGGAGTGTAATTTCTTCTGCTGGCTGTGTTTACAAAGCTTATCTATAGTTGGTACGCGCGGCCACAAACTTTCAGAATAGGTGGGGATACCACATGCTAAATCAACAATTTCAAATGCCAATATAAGGGTAAAGGAGCTACTTGTAAACAATTTAATACACTCCAGCAGGTAAAGTGGATCATTGGGAAAAAATTAAAGGGGAGAAAATTTTTGAGTAAACTGTCCCTTTAATTAGTTTGAAGCATAGCCTTATGCTTTCCCAGAAATTCTTGCAGACTACCCAAATTACTTGTCTTTACCACCTTTAATTGAAGTTGATTTCATTAATCAACTGCATTTATGAGAAGAAGTGCTTCACATGCTGTAGGCATTTATCGATGTGCGCCGGACATGATACGCTACATTGTATCATGTCCGCTCGCACATTAATAAATAGGCCCCTTAGTGTCTATAAAACAATAGAAGCTGCCATGTTGTAACTTAGGTTACCTTCTCTGCTGTGGCCAATTAGGGACAGTTATAAATAGGTCACTAGAGTGTGCAGCCAATGGCTCTGTGGAATATAACAGTGTTCTGCACTTACATTTCTAACAGGAACTGAAAATCTAACAATTTTAGAAAAAAAGAGGACAAAATAAATAATGAAAATATATTGAAGAATTCTTTTTATATATACGATTTATATACGATTTATTATTTTATGTTACCATCTCAAAGTGTTTAATGTCGCTTTAAGTGCCAGATTACAAATGGAGCGATAATTAACGCTCCGCTCAAGCATTAATTACGCTAGAAGTAAGATTTTTGCGCTCGTTGGTTTGTGCTAGTATTATGAGTTGAAAGTAAACTGTTTTCGCTCACGCGTTAACTTTTGTGTGCAATATTTTTTTAAATAATTTTTATTAAATAGTGTTATTATGAGTGTAAGTGTACTTTGTAATGTATTTTTGTAGTGTTTCATTGTGTTTTGTGAAACTTTTTAGTTTTTCAGCTCTGAAGTTGCGCTAATTATTCTAGCATAAATCATGACTGCGTTCAAGCGATCGTGTTTACATTCAACTCGTAATATGAGCGGTAAGCCTGACGAGCGCAAACCCGCGTGATAAACTCCTTATCTCTTGCAAATAGTGAGAGGGGGAGGCTTAGAGAGCTGTTTCGGAGGGATCATGGAGGTGGGAGGGTTGAGGAGGGATCCCTACAGTGCAAAAAAAAAAGGAAAATTAAAAATGGGGGGAAAATGCTGTAAAACTGCATACTGGTAGACTATCTGCCAGTACTTAAGATGGTGGGACCAGTTGCAGACCTCCCAACTGTATTTTGTGCAAGTTTTACTCTGAAATTCCCAATACGAAGGGGTTAAAGCTCTGCAATTCATAGATTTAAAATAAATAAATGAACAAATAAATACCATTTTTCAATAAAAGGCACTTTGTGTCTACTACAATTACAATGCCAGTTGCTACTGTAAATTATTTCTTGTTATTATCGTTCATTAATAAACATTAGTACATCTCTTAGTTTAAAAATCCAATTACTTTTTCACACCTAAATCATCAAGTAATTGCTTTGGTCAAAGCATAGCAATGCTCATTCATAGTTGAAAACAATAAAAATAGTTTTTATTTTAGGCATTTTTAAAATATATTTTGTAATAACTCATATTAGTTAACATGTATTATTCAACTGCAATTAATGCCATTTTAAAGGGACACTGAACCCACATTATTTATTTCATGAATCAGATAGCGCATGCAATTTTAAGCAACTTTCTAATTTACTCCTTAATTTTCTTCTCTTGCTATCTTTATATGAAAAGCAAGAATGTAAGTTTAGAGGCCGGCCCATTTTTGGTTCACAACCTGGGTTATCCTTGCTGATTGGACAGCACCAATAAACAAGTGGTGTCCAGTGCACTGAACCAAAAATTGGCTGGCTCCTTAGCTTAGATGCCTTCTTTATTTAAAAAAAAAAAAAATAGCGAGAGAACGAAGAAAAATTGATAATAGAAGTAAATTAGGAAAATGCTTAAAATTGCATGCTCTATCTGAATCATTAATAAAATGTGGGTTTAGTGTCCATTTAACTGTTATTTCTACACACCTATAATAAATACTTTCATTATTTCTTTTTGTCCACTTTTCATGTCATTTAGCTCTAAACGTTTCAGATTTTTTTAACTCTCAGAATTTAAAATGTACCTTGCTGACTCAAGGCTACCCTGCTATTTATCTTTCCCTAATTGCCTTTATCTGATAACAACTCCAAAACACTGCACTTTATACTAACATTATGACAAGGAATACCCTTGTATTATGACCTGTCGCTGGGGCAAACGCAAACTAAGGTCACAGAAGTACTGAAAAAGGGAAGGAAAGATGAAAATGCAGTATAATAATAACAGTGTTTACTATGAACTTATTGCATTAACATAATTTAGTAATCAGTTTATAAAGCAAGGCAGTGTTTAATCTATAAATGATTACTTATCTTTGGGTTTTAAATAAGGCATTAAATCAGCATTAAATCAGCATAAAAGAGTGGATAGAAGCATCACAGCTATATGCAGCATCATCACTCAGTGGAAAACACGCTACAGATTTTACAGGTACTAATGTCCAAGACAGGAGACAGGAGATTTTGTTGCCCAAATTCTCCTGTCCCCCTCTAGCAATTGTAATAATTAAAGTACAGTTTAGCAGGTGTGCCTTATATTATGTCAACCATATTATTTTGTAGCAAGTGGGTTAGCAAAAGAAAAGATTCTCATAAAAAGAAAATATTCTCATGCTAATGCCTCTCATTGGAATGTGGTACCCCCCTTTTTTTAGATAAGAACACGGTCTGAGGACATAACAGGCATAGTGAAACAGCGTAACTTATTTACTGCAGTACAGTACTCTTAAAGCATATATGTGTATATATGTACTATATATGTTTTGCATACTGTATATATGTTGTGTGAAGAATTACTAATTGTCTATCCTCTGCACCATGTCAACTGGAATCTCAAGTCCTAATGGCTCCACCAATTAGGCAAGTGTTGGGTGGAGTTTGGCTATAGAAAAGCTGTTACAGCAAACATGATGTTAATTTGTTTTACAAATGTTTAGACTTGGTTGATATGATATTCTATAGCAACACAACAGTTATGTATTTAAGTTACAAGGTGTTTAGTGTCCCTTTTTTAGCACTATTACAATATATTATTCTTCCTTCTGTTTTGCATATGTCAACTTTCTCTTGTTTATCTTCGTTATATATTACCTGATTGCTGCCTAGTCCTTTGTATTCCCCAAGCATGGTTGCCAACTTTCTTGTGAAAATTACGAAAATTAGCGTACATCTGCATAAATAATTATACAACATAACCCGCCAATTAAAGCTGCTAGAGCTGATTTTAAATGATCATTTGTTTAAAATTAGATTTCAACATGCACAGAAGTTTCACAATAATAGTGCCCTTAGTTCTATGTTTATTCTTTATTATCTACATTGACCTGAACCTTAAAGGGACACTAAAGTCAAAATTACCTTTTTATGATTCAGATAGAGCATGTAGTTTAAAGAGGTTCACTGATTTACTTCTATTATCAAATCATGTACAGTCATTTTATATATACACTTTCTGAGGCACCAGCTCCTATTGAGCACCTAAACCGCCATCCATCACCAATGCAATAAACTTAATTAACATATTAACCCCTAATCTGCCAACCCCCAACAAAACATTAAACCTAATTTACCTATTAACTCCTAAACTGTCAACCCCCACAATGCAAATAACTAATTTAATGACTAAGCCCCCTAACTTAACACCCCCTAAATTAACTCCTTAATTGCATAAAATACATTTTTTTAAAAAAAGCCTAACACTAAAGCCCCAAATAGGTACTCACGGTTCCTGAAGTCCGGTCAGTGGCGGATCCAGGGGAGGGGCAACGGGGCAATTGCCCCCCCCCCCGAGAATATACTGAGAGAGGGCTTCCCTATTCCCTATTCCGCCGGCATTCACAGCATATTAATTTTGGTTACTAAAGTCCAGTGAGGCTTGTTTGGTAAATGAAGCTATAAAACAAATCTTTTGTAGGCTTTTACTAACTACAACTTTTAGACCCAAGTAGAGTCCTTATTCCCTTAATGCAGCAGTGGGGTTTGTGAATTGTGTATACAGTGTCACCAATTGCATAGTGTTTCCATTGCAGCCCAATACATTTCAAGTAAAATATGGTATTTCCTTAAAGGAACACTGTCACCAGGGGTGTCACTTGGTGTTTTGCACTACTTCCGGACCAAATGTATGCACAACTTCCGGTTTGGGCGTCAGCACACTGCCGCCCCCCGCTCTGCTTTCTGTGGTCATGCCCCCCTCTGTGTGAGTAAGCGGGCACCGCTCATACAGCCTTAACCGCCACCATGTTGGGCACTGGCCGCAGTACGTCAGTTCCGCCGTAGAACCTTAAGCGCATGCGCGTTGGTACACCTGAGGTAAAATCGAAAACGCGTGCGCACTGGTTTAGGAGCGCTAGAAGGTCAATTGAGCATGCGGCACGCATTGTGAAATTTAATAACTGAGGTAAAGAAATGTGACAGAATTAGTAATGTGAGAGAAATATGTTGTTAACGGAACTACATGAGTTAAGTTAAGTAAAGACTACTTTTTCGGTGAATTGTTTGTTTCTCCATTAAGTCTGACGTATTTTTGCAAGCGTATTAATTAAAAAAATGTTTGTTATTTTATAATCATGTGCAAATAGCTGAGTATTTATTTTACAGAATACATAGGAATTAGTGTTTGAGCCAAACTTGTATATTAGTTGTTATTTACATAACAAAAATGGTAAAATCTTAGAGGAGCCTCCATGCCACCGAGGGACTGCCACCACCGAGGACCACCGCCGCCGTGGACCATTGCTGCTGAGGATCCAGGCGTCGGGAACACAGCTCCGCACCTCCGCTCCATACCGCCTTCACTCCGGATGAAGATCAAAGATGATGGATATGTCTGGAAGAAGACCTTCTCCGCCGGACTTCAGGAACAGTGAGTACCTATTTGGGGCTTAGGTTTAGGCTTTTTTATTTAAATTTTTGGGGTGTCGCGTTTGCATTGCACTGAACTTGTAATACCAGCACAGATCTGAGAGGAGTGCAAATATCCTCTTGTAATCTGGCCTTTAATTAGTTACCTCTGATTCTTAAGTACTGAGTCTAGTTGCCATGTGACATCTTCAGCAACTAAACGCTGTAGATTGTGACACCAGCAGAAGAAAATGGAATGTCTTGTGAAGAACATACTATAGTAGACTAAGGAACATGCACATGTCTTAAGCACTATATTGCAGTGGTGTTTGCAACAATGTGCTCAACATTGTATAACATTGTTACAAATATTGTTGCAATCACTGCAGCCATATTGTGCTCAAGACAAGCGCATGTTCATTAGCCTACCTAGGTATGCAAAATGTTTTAGACAATCAGACCAAGAAAACCTTAAGGAATAATTTCCCTCATGTAGCATTCAGTTTAACTGATAAATGTAGCTGAAACAATTAGCTCTTAGGCACAAAGAGTACATTACAATCACATTATACATGTTGAATTAGGACGGCCTTCTTAAAGAAAATAAATTATATCTTTACATAGTCAGTCATTGGCACTCCAAAATGACTTCATTTTAACATAGGTGAAACTACGTTGGATGTTCAAAATTAAACTTTCATGGTTCATATAGAGCATACAATACAAAAGCTTACAATATGAAAAATTTGCATCAACTATTCATAAAATTGCAGTGAGGTTTCTTTGTAATGTGACATTCTTTAAAGGGAAATGAAACACAATTTTTGTTTACTTTCATAATTCAAAGAGTATGCAATGTTAAACAAGTTTCCCATCTATTTCTATTATCTAATTTGTTTCATTCTATTTGTGTAATTTGTTGAAAAGCATATTAAGGTTGGCTCAGGAGCTGCTGATTGGTGGCTGCACATAGATGCCTCATGTTTTTTTTTTCTTCTTTTTTTTTTAAATTTTTATTTATAGTAAAGAAAATATGTTACAATAATCAATTATAAAAAGTGCATCACAATGAATAAGTTATTCCATATAAAAATTTAGACAGTAACAATCATTGTCAGGTAAGGGTCAAAAAATCCCCCTTACATTAGTGAATGCTATAATAAAGATAACACAGGAATTGTACAATCAGCCAGGATTTGTCATATGTGAGTCAAATATTAAAAAACATGTTACATTTGTGATATATTTGTGATCATTTTTCATCTTTACTTATTTTACAGTCAATAACTTTCTCCCAGACACACCCATACCACACAAATAAACGAAACACAAAAGAGAGGAGAGAAAAAAAAAAAAAAAAAAAAAAAAGGGAAATATCCGGCTCTCTCATCACTCCGCCCCACCCAATCACCTCACCCAGCATCTGTTGCCCATTCTCCAGGGAAGTGGCCAGCTAGAATGTTTACCATAACATACTCTGTATCTCTAAGGGGTTTAATCAGTTTTTTCTGGAGTGCAAGGGGAAGAGATCTCACAAATGTTTCCCATTTTTTGAAGAATGTAGGCAGGTATTTATCTTGTGGATATGGAATGTTAAATTGCTCAGTTATAAAATGGTTGATCATAGCATTTTTAAATTGTGACATTGTGGGTGCGGAAGAAGCTTTCCATCGTTTAAAAATAAGATTACGAGCCGTTAGGATTATAGTGTTTATTAGGTTGTAATTCTTGGTTATTCCCTGGAATTTCACCAGAAAGAATACATCCATTGGAGATAGTTTATGATCCAATTTTAGAGTTACCATCATCCAGTAGGATATTTTCTTCCAATATTGGTAGATTTTAGGGCACCTCCACAGACAATGGAATAGGTCTGCACTTAATGAGGAACATCTCGAGCAAAGAACTCTAGATTTATACCATTTGGAGAGAACAGCAGGAGTAAGATATCTTTTAAGGCCAATTTTTATCTGTGACTCTCTCCAGGAGGTCGGTACCCAGCTTTGTTGAATTATTTGGAAACTCCCAGTAATAGACTGTTCGTCTATATCTGGGAAGTATGCTTCCCACATTGCCACCATCTCAGTCATCTGCGTCTTTGACGCTTTCTGATTTATGAGAAGATATAGTGGGGAGATTGTGTAGATTCCTGCCGCATACAGAGAGATCTTGGCCTGTAACTCACCCCGGGACCAGTTTTTCCCGTATTTTGAGCATAGCTCTTGAAGATAGTGTCTAGCTTGGAGATAAGCATAGAATTCGCGTGGATGTAAGTCAAATTGTATCGCAATATCTTCGAACAGTCGCGGATACCCGTCTGCGTCCTGTAGTTGGAACATATTTTGAAGACCCTTTAACGCCCATACTTTGAATATCTGATTGTTTAGGCCAGGCCCAAACTCGGGATTACCACATATAGTTAAATATTGTGATATGTAGGGGGAGCAATCGTTTTCCACGCAGAGCCTCTGCCAGGCCACAATAATGTTCTTAAAGGTGGTCATATAAAATATATTAGCGGGCAGAGAGGTGAGAGGACAGTGTAAGAGTGCCTTCAGATTGAACGGGGCCACCATTTGATTTTCCCAGATAACCGAGGAGATTTGGTCTTTCTCAGTTAACCAGTCCAAGGCAAATCTGGCTATAATGACCAGATTATATGTTTGAATATTGGGGAGAGCAAGGCCTGCTGAAAGCTTAGAGTTCATAAGCCTATGAGGCGCGATGCGTGGTCTCTTTCCATTCCATAAAAATTGGGAGCATGCCCTATTATACATGTTAATATCTTTTTTATGTAAAAAGCACGGGATATTCTGCATAATATAAAAAAGTTTTGGAAAGAGGACTGATTTAATTAAGGTCACGCGAGCCGTTAATGATATGGGCAACGAGGTCCATTCCTCTAGTTGCCTTCTACAATAGTCCAGGCTGGGCCTATAATTTATCTTATACCACTCTTCTGGGTTTCTAGATAGACAAAGGCCAAGATAAGTAATCTGGGAGACCTCGAGGAAGGGATGATTACAAAAATAAGGGGGATTTCTATATAGCCACATTAATTCTGATTTTGAGGTGTTTATCTTAAATCCAGAAATCTCCCCAAATTCTTGGATGATCGCTTGAAAAATGGGTAAAGTGACCTTAAGGTTGGAAAGGAATATTAGGAGGTCATCCGCATATAGAAGCAACACTAGCTTTTCATCTGCTAGGAGGATCCCGTCCAGTTCTTGTCTTAATCGGATGGCAAGGGGTTCTACACTCAGATTAAATAGGAAAGGGGAAAGAGGACATCCTTGTCTAGTCCCTCTGGATAACTCGAAGCGTTGGGTAGATGTATTGTTTATGATGACCGCCGAGGAAGGGGTACTATAGATTAGTCGAATATAATTAATAAAATATTCAGGGAGTCCGAACCGATCTAACGCGGAGAACAGGTAGTCCCAGTCAACGCGATCGAATGCTTTCTCCGCGTCAATCGTTAAAATAGCCTTATCTTCCGTTTCACATGCCCGTAGGGACTTATATCTACTCCAAAAGGATTCGATCAAGATTAATAGTTTTCTTGTATTTCTTACGGGGTTCCGGCCCGACATGAAACCGGATTGATTCTCATGGATCAAATCACCCATGTATGGTTTCAATCGAGAGGCTATTATAGCTGCGAGCAGCTTATAGTCGGTGTTGAGGACTGAGATCGGTCTATAGGAACTAGGCAATTCCGGGTCTTTACCCTTTTTTAGGATTAATGAGATATTCGCGGTTGTAAAAGAGGGAGAACAGTTGGTGTTCTCTGAAAAATAAAAGTTAAATAGCTTATTCAATATAGGAGTCACCTGAGTCTGTAGAATCCTATAGTACTCAATAGGGAGGGCATCGGGTCCAGCCGCTTTATTCGTTTTCGCATTCTTAATTGCCATTGTGATTTCCTCCTCAGTAATAGGAGCGTTGATCACTTCTCTGGCCTCGGAGGATAACCTTGGGGTCTTAATCTTTTCCCAGAATGCCAATTTCTTATCGGGGTTAATAGAGTCTCTTTTGTATAAATCTTGAAAAAAGTCAAAGAATACTTTTTCAATGTCAGTATGTTTGGTATATCTCATGTCTCCCTGTTTAATAGCAGATATTGGGTGTCTGTGGGAAGATTTGGTAATTCTGGCCAGGAATTTCGCTGATCTGCCTATAAAGCCTCCGTACATTGCTCTCAATCTCATTTCTTCCTGAACGCTACTTTGTTTAATATGTGTGTCACGGAGAGTTTTTGCGGTCATATATGCATCCCAACAAACTTTAGTGTGGTTTATAATATAAGCCCTATATGCATTCTTAACCCGATTAGCAAGTTGTCTAGTTGCTAGGCTCCACTTTTTTTTTAAGTGTAGGGAGTATGATTTAATTTCCCCTCGTAAAACGGCCTTAGAAGCCTCCCAGAACACTTCGATCTTATCTATATAACTGTAATTATTATTATAGTATTCATCCCATTTTAAGCGTAATTGGTTCTGAAACTTGATATTGTTGCTCAGGTACTTAGGAAAATATATATGATTCTTACCTCGATATTCGCAGGTCATATCACACCTCAACCCGATCACGGCGTGATCGGAAATGACAATATCCTCAATTCTGGACACCCAGTTCCAGTTAAGCAGGGATTCAGAAATTAAAAAATAATCGATCCTTGAAAAGGACTGCTGGACTTGAGATACACAAGTATAGTCTCGGGCATCCGGGTTCTGAACCCTCCATATGTCAACCAGACCCAGATTGGTACAAAATTTATGTAAGGTCCGGGATTTCCGATCCCTATTTTTTAGGGCCTTTTTGTTTGAGCTATCTAACAGAGGGTCTGCCATTAAATTTAGGTCTCCCCCGATAATTAGATTGGACCCAATATAGTTATGTAGTTTAACAGAGAGTACAGACCAAAATTTGCGATCAATTTGATTGGGACCGTATATATTGCACAATATATATTTTGTATGTTTGATTTCTAATTCCACGATTAAGAATCTGCCCTCAGGATCAGCAACGGTGTTAATCACCTGATATTCCAACTTCCGATTCACTAAAATGGCCACCCCCCTCTTCCTGGATGTGAAAGGGGCTGCCCAAACTTCACCCACCCATTTGGATTTCAATTTAGGGATTTCAAGAGCATTGAGATGAAGCTCCTGTAGGAAAACTATATCAGGGTTAAATTTACCCAGGTGTTTTATTATAGTTTTCCTTTTAATTGGGGAGTTAATGCCGCCAATATTCCAAGATAGTAGGTTGAGTTTACTCATCAGGGAAACTATTTGTCTCTAAATCCATAGATATATATCCAAATAGGCTCATTATATATACACTCTCGGCAGTCGGGGGAAGAGCCCGACGTAGAGGGCGGCAGACCCTTAGGTGTGGAGAGAGGAAAGGGACCAGCGAGACGGCGAGAGAGAGGGAGAAAGAGGAGAGAGAAAAAAAAAAAAAAGAAAAAAGGAAGGCGAACAACACACACCCCATTTATACCAATTATACCATTTCTGTCTTAAATTCCAAGACCTTTCAGAAAATATAAAACAACCAAACTGACTCTTATTTCTCATAACTAGCGCTTATGTAATACCTAGACAGCAATACACAGACTTAAGGATCATGGAACCCTGTCCAACAATAAATAATACATACTAGGGTATCCCTGATTCTCTACAGAAAGCTTCAGCTTCCATCACATTGTTCAGTGTATATGTAGTGCCTTCTTTCAGTACCACTAATTTTGCAGGGTACAGGAGCTTAATATTGTATTTTTCCCTCTGGAGTCTACCATAAAAGAAAGACATATCCCTTCTCTTTGCCATGGTTTCAGAGGAAAAGTCCTGAAACATCAACAGCTTATGTTGGCCTAAAGTGAAAGGGTTACATTTCCTGTAATGTCGGAGATATAGCATTTTATCCTGAAAGTTCACAAATTTAAAGATCACAGGCCTAGGTCTCTGGGACTCACTATGCTCACGACGCTGACCTATACTGTGAACTCTTTCAATCTGGAAGGGGGTAGCAGGAGCTGGAATCTGCAGAGCCTGAGGTAATGTAGATGAGACAAAGGTCATTAGATCCTGAAACTCAGGGGTTTCGGGAAGCCCAATCACTTTTAAATTATTACGCCTTGAGCGGTCCTCAAGGTCCTCGATCTTTGCTTGTAAATATGTAATAGTTTTACCATAAGTATCTATAGCTGGATCCAATACATTGAACCTGTCTTCCAGGTCCGAGATTCTATTCTCAATTTCATCCATTCTGGATGAGAATTGCCTAACCTCTATAGTGAGATTAGATATCTCATTTCTAATCTCCTGTTTGATCAGGTCAAATTGGGGCATCAAAATTTTAGCTACTTCGGCTGCAAATTCTGCCATGTTATTAGAAGGGGGGTTAAAAGGCCCCTTGTCTTGAGGGGAGACTATGCTAGAATCCAGATTCCTGCTACTCCCTTTTTTTTCTTTTGATTTAGGAGGCATATTGGAAGGAGAGCCTCTTTGATGCAAATATCTGTCCATGGACTAGGCGTATTCCTAAATAGACTATAATATGTCAAGGGAGAGAGAGAAAAAAAAAAAAAAAAAAAAAAAAAAAGTATTATACGTCTAACAGCGCAGGAAAGTATTCCCTGTGATAACTGTATATCAGCAATTCGTGCTTGTGTTGCTCTAACAGGGCTATCTCAAGGTGTTATCTATCGTGCAAGTAAGTCTTTAATACTTAGTGTTAATTTAACTATTATTAAAGCGGAAAAAAAAAAAAAAAAAAAAAAAAATTACGTGGTGTTGTTTCCTTAATACATTTACCTCTATTATATATAATAGTTCCGCCTCAGAACAAACTCCATAGAGGCAAAGAACCTAGAACCAATATCTCTTAAAGTGCTTACGCTTCTGTTGTATTATTTTAACTCAAAAAAGAGTCCAACAGAGTGTGCTCCAAAGTAATAAAGTGCTTATACTTCTATTCCAAGTAACTGTTTTAATTTAATGTATCCCCTGAATCTTTTAACTTAATCTAAAGTGAAACCCTTTCTCAGCAAATTCCCTAGTTTTAAACTATATCTAAAGTGTAATCACCTAAATTCACATTTGACCCAAAGAAAACTACAGGAGGGTTCATAAAGAAAATTCAGTGTAAAACAGGTAAAAATATGTGACTAGAAAGGTTAATTCAGTTAAGATAAAACTAAGTAACGTTGAATGCAACACAACAATACAAAAAAAAAGAAAAAGAGAAAAGAAAAAAAAAAGAAGAATTGTTGTTTTAAACTTAGCACAAATGAACAAAATAAGATGGCAATGTATACCAAGTTAGATATAGCATATAAATGTCATCTTGGTAAACTCTGCAAGTACATAATACAACGTAAGAACTTATATGAAAGCAGCCTGCTGGGGTATAGCACATGCAGCTTATTAGTGATGGAGTCCTTAGATATATGTTATACCCAACAGCATAGGGAGAAACTTATGTACGAGCAGGTTGCTAGAAAGCCAGAATGTAAGACTGGGGTTAAGACTGTCAGTAAAAAGGCAGCTGTTTGTATATGAACTCCAAGAAAGTCTTATGCTCCTCGTACAGTAATATGGCAATAGATAACCCACCAAGGAAAACCAAACAAATATAATGGTTCAAAGTGTCCTTCTGCAACCAGCGGGGAGCAAGCAGTTATATACAAATACAGTACCTCATCACAGGAGTCGTAAGCCTCGGCAGCGACTCTGCACACTTAACCTTTCCCAGGCTGTAGATAAACTGTTTGAGGCAGAAATCTGCCGCTTTGATGACCGGGAAGAGAGTCCCCTCCACGGCGTGGCAGTCCGCCAGCCGCCGGGGCCAATGAGTGTTACGATCCAATTAGTCGTCCCAGGGACCTTTCAGCGTATGGGCTTGTAGGAGGAGGCTTTAGCTATGCGGTAACCAGGTCCGGCGTACACGGAACTATTTGCGGCTACTTGCGGCTTCTCCTGCTGGAAAAGATGGATCCACTTGTGTTATGCCCCACTCCAGCGGCCCCGATTCTTTCCAAAGTACTCAGCTGTGTTTCCCTCTCATCCAGGGGGAGGGACACTGCTGCTTGCGATACTGGCCCATCCAGGTGAGCTAGGGAGCCGCGCCTCTTTCAGCGTGCTCAACGTTGTCCTCAAACCTCCCGGGAACAGAAGAAGTACAACTTATTTGTATAGTACACCCAACCAGGTAGGCGATAAGACAAAACTCTGTTCACTAGGCTCCGCAATACAGCCGACTCATCTGTGGGACAGCGCTGGCACCGCTTCTGTTAATCGCCCCTCTGTTATAGGTAAGCCAGGTACCTCTTAGTCATTCGTGGGTAGATGTCCGGTAAGTAGCCGTAATAATCTGGCAGCCCTCCATACACTGGACTTTAGCAAATAATAGGTCCCAGGAAACTTTAAGCGCTTTATCCCAGGGCTACTTGTTACCACACCTGTGAGCTTATGTAGAAACGGTGTGCACTAGCCAGCGTGCACCCTTCGGCTAAAGTCCAGACTTCCCATGCAGGATCGAAATCCTAATGCCCAAGCCTATAAACGGCCAAGGGCAAAAATGCATATGTTGGTGGTGGATTAGGCCTCACCTTGAGGCGTGGGGCTTCCAAGACACCTGCAGCTACCTGCAGCTACCTGCATGCCCCTCCTCCAACAGGAAGTCGTCCAGATGCCTCATGTTATTGGTTCACCCATGTGCGTTGCTGTTTCTTCAACAAAGGATACCAACAGAATGAAACTAATTAGATAATAAGTAAACTGGAAAGTTGATTAAAATTGTATTCTCTACCTGAATCAGAAAATAAACATTTTGGGTTTCATGTCCCTTTAAAGGGCTAAATTACTAGTGGGGCACTAACTGTTGTGCACATGTGATAAGGGGTACAGTATATCGGGGCTCTTAGTATTAAGAGTTGAAAGTTCTATGGAGCACAATTGAAGCTAACACGCGTCAGGTTAGAGTGACTTTAGAGCTCTGGTTAAATTTTACATGTAATCAAAATTACTTGTAAAAGTACAGTTACACTCATAATAACACCGTGTAATACAAATTAGTAAAATATATTGCACAAAAAAGTTATAAGGGCTCAAAGGTTTGAGGTCTCGGTATTTCTAAAAAAAAGGCATGCAAAGGGCTATAACATAGATATACGTACATATACATGTCTAAATATGTATTGTATTTCTACATTATTCTACAGAAAATCCCTCAACAAACGTCCTATTATCACCATTCTTCCTCTCTGCCCAGTGTTCCTCACACAAATAATTAAACTATGTATTTACTTTCCTCTGTCTGGCTGCAGCTAACTGATTTTTTTCCCCTCCTTCCTTTCTTTTTTTCTTTTTTTTTGGGGCTGTTTGTCTCTTTTTCTATTTTACTTCTGAGCAGTGACACATTGATGTTTCAGATAATAAATCATTCCAATTTGTTCTTCCCTGCCAACAATGGTTTTAATCTTCATTTACGACTTGCAAAGTCCGTTTTGTTGGAAGCGTTTGATAAAATACTCAATTACCATTTTTTTTTTTTTTTTTTTTTGCTCTGCAGTTCAACTGCTGCGCTGATAAAAAGGCTCGAGCTCCGAAGATAAACTGCAAATAATTCCTGGAGAACAAATGTCAGAGGCGGTTTACAATGAATGGGATTTTTTGGAGCAGATTATTCTCTCAGCAAAGTGACAGGGCAGTTCAATATTTATTTTGCTGAGAATGTCATTTAAATACTGTTTGACACCTGCTCCTTATAGTCAGCTTGTCAGCACATTACAGTTTAAAGGGGCATTACTCACTTAATACATTTACAAGAACAGTATTAAGGGTAATCCCCAACTCTCTCTAGTCATGGGTGCCGCCATTTTGTAACCTAGCTTTCACTGCATTCCAGCGCTGAAGTGCTTGCACATGTGCAGCAACTATTTTCACATACCTGCAGTGTAAACTAGGTTCCAGTATGGCAGCACTCATAATTAGAGGGAGGTGCATGAAATGTATTTAGTGTTTAGTGTCCCTTTAAGGGTATCCCCCATTGCGTCTCAAGGGACACTTGCCACCTTTTCCAAATTAAAAAAAAAAAGGACACCAAAAACTATAAAGGCAGCAGCTATTACATCTCATTAACAATTATACATACATTTGTTATAATGTTATTAATTTAATGTGTTAATATGTGTTTGCATCAAAGTAGTGTGATGTGAATTGTAAGATTAGAAAATACTCATCAAACAATTAAATATTCCTCATAGACATTGGTTAAGCAAAGTACAGGTGAAACTCGAATATCGTGCAAAAGTTCATTTATTTCACTAATGCAACTTAAAAGGTGAAAGTAATATATGAGATAGACTCATTACATGCAAAGCAAGATAGTTCAAGCCATGATTTGTCATAATTTTGATGATTATGGCTTACAGCTCATGAAAACCCCAAATCCACAATCTCAGAAAATTAGATTACATGCAATCAATAAAACAAGGATTATACATAGAACAATATCGGACCTCTGAAAAGTATAAGCATGCATACTGTATGTACTCAGTACTTGGTTTGGGCCCCTTTTGCAGCAATTACTGCCTCAATGCGGCGTGGCATGGAAGCTATCAGCCTGTGGCACTGCTGAGGTATTATGGAAGACCAGGATGCTTCAATAGCGGCCTTCAGCTCTTCTACATTGTTCGGTCTCGTGTCTCTCATCTTTCTCTTGGCAGTGCCCCATAGATTCTCTATGGGGTTCAGGTCAGGCGAGTTTGCTGGACAATCAAGCACAGTAATCCCACGGTCATTGAACCAGGTTTTGGTGCTTTTGGCAGTGTTTCCAAGTGCCAAGTCCTGCTGGAAAAGGAAGTCAGCATCCCCATAGAGCTCATCTGCGGAAGGAAGCATGAAGTGCTCCAAAACCTCCTGGTAGACGGCTGCGTTGACCCTGGACTTAATGAAGCACAGTGGACCAACACCAGCAGATGACATGGCTCCCCAAATCAACACAGACTGTGGAAACTTCACACTGGACTTCAAACATCTTGCAGTGTGTGCCTCTCCATTTTTCCTCCATACTCTGGGTCCTTGGTTTCCAAATGAGATGCAAAATTTGCTCTCATCAGAAAAGAGGGCTTGGACCACTGAGCAACAGACCAGGTCTGTTTTTCTTTAGCCCAGGTAAGACGCTTCTGACATTGTTTGTTGTTCAGGAGTGGCTTGACAAGAGGAATAGGACATTTGAAGCTCATGTCCAGGATCTGTTTGTATGTGGTGGCTCTTGATGCACTGACTCCAGCCTCAGTCCACTCCTTATGAAAGTCCCCAACACTTTTGATGGTTTTCTGCACAACTGTCAGGTAAGCAGTCTTTCCCATGATTGTGATTCCTACTGAACCAGGCTGAGAGACCATTTAAAGGCTCAGGGACCCTTTGCAGGTGTTATGGCTTAAGCTGATTAGCTGATTAGAGTGGCACACTTTGAGCCTAGAATATGGCACCTTTTCACAATATTCTAATTTTCTGAGATTGTGGATTTGGGGTTTTCATGAGCTGTAAGCCATAATCATCACAATTATGACAAATCATGGCTGAAACTATCTTGCTTTGCATGTAATGAGTCTATCTCATATATTAGTTTCACCTTTTAAGTTGCATTAGTGAAATAAATTAACTTTTGCACAATATTCTAATTTTTTACCTGTATAATAAGAGAAAGGGTAATTCTATTTCATAGCTTAAAGGGACATAAAATTGTTAAATGAAAATGCTCTGTGTTAGAACATTTATTATTTTACTATTTCTGGCATATAACTATTTGTTTAACTCCCGCAAAGAGGGCGATTTATTAACAGTCGGGCGGACATGATCCGCTGTAGAAGATCATGTCCGCCCAACATCGCTGAATGCCGACAGCATATGCTGTGCAGGGGGGGTGACAATCAACCCGATCATATGAGATCGGGCGGATTGATGTCAGCAGCCTCAGAGGAGGCGTACGAGTTAAGGAGCAATGTTCTAAACTGCTGTTTTTGGCGAGCCTAAAAGCTTGCGCGGAAACAGAAACATTGGGGCACATTCGGCAGTTTATAAATCGGCCCCTAGGTGTCAGCAAATATAAGAAGTCATTAAGAACATTTAGAAACCAGACAGTAGAACTTTGCTGTCATGACATTCTTTGTTAACGAGAATACCTAGGTAGGTTGTCTGCATGCGTCTAAAAAACTTTATAGCAGATGTTTTGCAAAAATGCATTTGAGCACTAGATCAAAACTATATACTCCTCCAGATACATGCACGCTCCTGAGCCAGCCTATCTACTTTTCAACAAAAGATGCAAGTAGTATCACCTGATGGATATTGACAAGTGTTCTCTGTGTCGTCTAGCAGCACAAGTGCATAATCCCCTTGTATGTGGGGATCAGATACAGAAGGTGAGATTCTACCCAAGGGTCCTGTTACAGCAATAAAAAAAAGTGATCAGAATTTTTTTTTACATTAACCCCTTAATGACCAAGGACGTACGCCACACGTCCTCAAAAAAAATACAGTTAATGACCGAGGACGTGTGGCGTACGTCCTTGGTCTGGAAAGCAGCTGGAAGCGATCCTGCTCGCTTCCAGCTGCTTTCCGGTTATTGCAGTGATGCCTCGATATTGAGGCATCCTGCAATAACCCCCCTTGGCCATCCGATGCAGAGAGAGACACTCTGTGGCCCTCTCTGCACCGGACATCGGTGGCCGGTATCATTGGTGGGTGGGAGCAAGTCTGGGAGGCGGGTGGGCGGCCATCGATGTGCCGAGAAGAGTGGAGGGGGGCGGGATCGGGGCGGGGGGGGCGGTTTGCGCGCACGGGAGTGCGCACGTGCATGGGGGGGCAGCGGGCAGGCGGGTGCACGGGGCGGGAGCTGGAGGGAACCGCTACACTACAGAAAAATAAAGCTGTCAAAAGTAAAAAAATTAAAACTTTTGATAAGCTAAGGCATCTGGAAGGGGTGGGGAGTTGATCTTGGGGGGGGGGGGAAGCTACACTACAGAAAAGGGCATTTTTGTTTTAAAAAAGGCAATTTTTTTTTACTAAACTGGGTACTGGCAGACAGCTGCCAGTACCCAAGATGGCGCCCATTAAGGCAGAGGGGGAGGGTTAGAGAGCTGTTTGGTGGGGGATCAGTGAGGCTGGGGGCTAAGGGGGGATCCTACACAGCAGCATATGTAAATATGCTTAAAAAAACACACAAAAAAGCCCAAATATAGCTTTTATTTTAGTACTGGCAGAGTACTTAAGATGACAGGGACAATTGTGGGGTGGGGGAGGGAAGAGAGCTGTTTGGGAGGGATAAGGGGGTCTCATGTTACAGGTGGGAGGCTGAGCTCTACACTAAAGCTAAAATTAACCCTGCAAGCTCCCTACAAGCTACATAATTAACCCCTTCACTGCTAGCCATAATACATGTGTGAAATGCAGCGGCATTTGGCGGCCTTCTAATTACCAAAAAGCAACGCCAAAGCCATATATGTCTGCTATTTCTGAACAAAGGGGATCCCAGAGAAGCATTTACAACCATTTGTGCCATAATTGCACAAGCTGTTTGTAAATGATTTCAGTGAGAAACCTAAAATTGTGAAAAATTTTACGTTTTTTTAATTTGATCGCATTTGGCGGTGAAATGGTGGCATGAAATATACCAAAATTGGCCTAGATCAATACTTGGGGTTGTCTACTACACTACACTAAAGCTAAAATTATCCCTAAAAGCTCCCTATATGCTCCATAATTAACCCCTTCACTGCTGGGCATAATACACGTGTAGTGCGCAGTGGCATTTAGCAGCCTTCTAATTACTAAAAAGCAACGCCAAAGCCATATATGTCTGCTATTTCTGAACAAAGGGGATCCCAGAGAAGAATTTACAACCATTTAAGCCATAATTGCACAAGCTGTTTGTAAATAATTTCAGTGAGAAACCAAAAGTTTGTGAAAAAATTAGTAAAAAAGTGAACGATTTTTTGTATTTAATCGCATTTGGCGGTGAAATGGTGGCATGAAATATACCAAAATGGGCCTAGATGAATACTTTGGGATGTCTACTAAAAAAAAATATATACATGTCAATGGATATTCAGAGATTCCTGAAAGATATTTGTTCTAATGTAACTAGCGCTAATTTTGAAAAATAATGGTTTGGAAATAGCAAAGTGCTACTTGTATTTATGGCCCTATAACTTACAAAAAAAGCAAAGAACATGTAAACATTGGGTATTTCTAAACTCAGGACAAAATTTAGAAACTATTTAACATGGGTGTTTTTTGGTGGTTGTAGATGTGTAACAGATTTTGGGGGTCATAGTTAGAAAAAGTGTGTTTTTTTTCAATTTTTTCCTCATATTTTATAATTTTTTTTATAGTAAATTATAAGATATGATGAAAATAATGGTATCTTTAGAAAGTCCATTTAATGGTGAGAAAAACGGTATATAATATGTGTGGGTACAGTAAATGAGTAAGAGGAAAATTACAGCTAAACACAAACACTGCAGAAATGTAAAAATAGCCTTGGTCCCAAACGGACAGAAAATGGAAAAGTGCTGTGGTCATTAAGGGGTTAAAGGACCACTCAATGAAGTAGAATTACATAATAAAAATAACAATGCAATAACACTTAGGGGCATATATATCAAAGTGCGAGCGGACATGATATGATGTAGCGTATTATGTCCACTGCACATCGACAAATGCCGACAGCAATGCCGCCCCTGTAGATTCGTGGCCGCTAGCATGGGGTGTCAATCAACCCAATCGTATTCGATCGGGTTGATTTCTGTCCGCCGCCTTAGAGCAGGCAGACAAGTTATGGAGCAGCGGTCTTTAGACCTTCATACAAGGGGCAGTAAGCTCCATTCAGAGCTTGATAATTCAGCCCCTTACTGTGAATTTCAAATAACATAAAAAAAAAATTCTGGCAAATGTATTTTTTCTCCCATCTTCCGGCCTCCTGTATCTTGTGACAGGCATCAGCCAATCAGAGACTGGTATACAAATACCCTGTGAGCTTGTGCACATGCTCAGTAAGAGCTGGTCCCTCAGAAAGTGTGAATATAAACAGACTGTCCAAAATTTTATAATGGAAGTAAATTGGAAAGTGTCTTAAAACTGCATGTTCTTTCTGAATCATAAAAAAAGTTTAGTTCGACTTGAGTGTCTCTTTAACTTTTGATTTACCAACATTAAACTAACCTCACTAAACTCTAATCTCACCTCTTACACAAAGTTTGGATTTTACAGTAAAGTAAGAAAGTGGGATTTATTTATTTAAAGAGAAATTAAAACCATGGCACTGAGGTGACAGGCAAGCTGTGCATAGTGCTTATCTACTAATGAGCACCTGCCTGAGTTCTGAGATCTGCCATACACACTGTGCCATTCTATTCATTAAAGGAACATTCTAACCTAAACAAATGACAAATTCATTAGAGCATAAAATTATTGCACTACTGAAGCTAAATGGCTGTGTCTTGCTCCAGACAGTGATTGCCGAGCTGCACATCTGTAGCTCCTGGATGGCTCACAGGCTTTGTTCTTCTCCTTCTCCTGAGCGTGACTTTACCTATGTATTAAACCCCTTTGCAGGTCAATTACTATCACAATTACATTATCTGATGAATTAAAGCATATCATTATCTTTTTCTCTAGACTGTCCCTTTAATGCAGATATTGGGGCATATGTATCAAGCTCCGTACGGAGCTTGATGCCCTGTGTTGCTGGCCAGAAACAGCAGTTATGAAGCAGCGGTCGCAAAGGCCGCTGCTCCATAACCTGTCCGCCGGAAATCAACCCAATCGAGGACGATCGGGTTGATTGACACCCCCCTGCTGGCGGCCGATTGGCCGCGAGTCTGCAGGGGACTGCGTTACAAGAGCTGCTGGTGCAATGCTGAATACGGCGAGCGTATTGCTCGCCATATTCAGCGAGGTCTGTCGGACCTGATCCGCACTGTCAGATCAGGTCCGACAGACCTTGATACATATGCCCCACTGGCACAACGTACAAGTGAATGATGCTTTCACAAAGACTGAAACTCAAATTAATCATATACTGTGCAATCTTCTATTTTTTTCCCCTCAGCTCCCCACAATTCAATACAGACATCATTACTTCTCCGCCAGAATAGTGGTTCCGCTCGTCATGCCTGGAACAACTACAGCACAAAGATTAAATACAATCTATATCCACATAAATCATTGAATAAATGAATCATGAAATTAATATGTAAATTGTGTGTTTAACCTCTATTTATACAGCACTGTCTGTCACTACGTTGTAAATCTAAAACTAATTGCAAATTCACAACTCTGCAAAAAGAAAAGCACAGAATTAAAAAAAAAAACTTGACATATTTATTAACTAAATGTTGAACTACATTGAGTCAGTAATTAACAGGCATGCCAGAAACGAGGGGGGGAAATTATATTTAAGCACAGATGTCACCTGTGTAAAGCGTCTTCAAACTACTTTAAATTAGATTCTGATATTAATCATTGAGAGACACTATTTAATTTTGCTTCATAAACCTGCTTCCATTCTCTCCTAATTGTGTTAAACAATTACGGGAAAGTGCGGATATTTTGCAAAGTCTGCAAAAATTAAAAAAAAAAGTAGAATTTAAATCCTGAGAATTTATTCAGAAGCAAAACGTGTTAAATCTGTACCTCACTGTGATACATCAATGCTCTGGTCAGTGCTGAAATCGACATCTGAGCATACCAGGCGTTGCTATGGTAAACACAAGCATCATTGTATTGAGTAATTGGTTAAATTGAACTCTGCTCACCACAAAACTTGCATTTGCCTTTTTTTAATTGATGACCATTTAAATTTGACGTTCACTCCAATTAGTCTATAGAAAAACAGACTTTTGCTGATGTTGTGCTTCTGCAATCTTGTATGTTGTTTACAGCCAAATGTACCTATTAGAGCACTTTATGGTTTCTGTTTTTTAACAATAAATAATGTGTACATTGCTTTAAAAATACATCTAATAGCTCAACTACTTCACAATCTTACATTTGCGCTGTAAAAGTCGATTGTGATATTTATCTCCAAGAAACAAGAGTATGCATTGTTTTATAAGATAAGATTTAACAGCTAATGTTGACCAACATATCAGTCAAGCAAGCTGTTAGGTTGCATAAACTTTGAGCATCTCTCTTCTGCAAATTTGCTGTGAAGTAACTTCAAATGATATAAAAAAAAAATCAAGCATGAGTGACTACCCATATGTGTATCTTAAAATAGGGAAGAAAATGATTACTTGATTAGTAGTTTTATGATAAAGAAAAAACTATTAGAAATTAAATTAAAAAAGAACAAGAGATCATGTTAAGAACGCTGATGGTGAATATTTGGAGGTAATTTATAAAATAACTATTTTGCAGAAAGGACAGTATATGCATAAACAGACTTCTAGTAACCTGTGTGCAATGATGGGCAACCTATGTACTTTAAAAGTCATAAAAGCCATTTTTTTGGGGTGTTTTTTTTTTTAGATTAGGGCTTTGAGTTTATGTAAAAGAGCTGAATGCCATTTTAAGGGCAGTGAAAAAGAGCTGAATGCCTATACAAATGCCCTTTTCAGGGCAATGGGAAGCTTAAGTTTTTTAGATAGGATTTTATTTGGGGGGTTTGGTTGTGTGGGTGGTGGGTTTTACTGTTGGGGGTTGTTTGTATTTTTTTTACAGGTAAAAGAGCTGATTTCTTTGGGGCAATGCCCAGCAAAAGGCCCTTTTAAGAGCAATTGGCAGTTTAGTTTAGGCTAGGTTTTTATTTTTTTATTTTTTTTATTTTTTGGGGGGCTTTTTTAATTTTGATAGGGCTATTAGATTAGGTGTAATTAGTTTAAATATTTGATAATTTCTTTTTTATTTTGTGTAATTTAGTGTGTAATTTAGTGTTTATTTTTTTTGTAATTTAGTTAATTGTGTTTAATTAATGTATTAATAATTTTTTGTAATTTTAGATATTTTTTATTTTTTTCGTAGTGTTAGGTTTTTTTTAAATTTGTAATTTAGATTTTTTAATTGATAGTATTTTTTTATTTTATTATAATAGTAATGTTAGTTTAATTTATAGTTTAATGTTAGGTTTATTTTTATTTCACAGGTAATATAGTTATATTGAAATTTTAAGTTAAGGGGGTGTTAGGTTTAGAGGTTAATAGTTTAATTTAGTGTTTTGCGATGTGGAGGGGGCTGGTGGTTTAGGGGTTAATAGGTTTATTTAGTGGCGCCGATGTGGGAGGCTGGAGGTTTAGGGGTTAATAGCTTTATTATAATGTCAGCGAGCGGCAAAATGGGGTTAATAGCTTTATTATAGTGTCAGCGATGTTGGGGAGCGGCAGAATAGCGGTTAATAACTTTTATTAGTGTCGACAATGTCAGGGCGCGGCGGAATATGGGTTAATAACTTTTGTTAGTGTCGGCGATGTTGGGGGCGGCAACTTAGGGGTGTTTAGACTTTGGGTTTATGTTAGGGTGTTAGGTTTAAACGTAACAATTTTTCCCCATCGACATCAATGGGGTTGCGTTACAGAGATTTTTCATTCCGCACTTGAGGTGTTAGTTTTTTTTCTAACACTCTATTTCCATTGATGTCTATGGTGGAAAGCATGCACAAGCACGTCAAAGCACCCCTTGTATTCTGTGCGGTATGAAAGCCCCCATATCGCACCGACAAGGAGGCTTTTCAGTAAATCGTAATGGCAGTGCTATGAAGAGTGAAATAACGCAACTTTTTTGGCGTTAGTTTCGCACCCTGTTTAGCGCAAAACTCGCAATCTGTGTGTTACTGTGTATTACTGTAAAGCTGTTGATATACACAAACAAATAAACATATACTGTTAGATTTATATTGTAATATAATTATCTGCAAAACAAAATATGTAAATTAATAAAAAAATTGTTACATCTCAAATGTATCATGTACTAACTTTATTAGATTATAACTAGAGAGAAAGATCCCAGCCTGTCTCCTCACAGCCATACAGAAGAGGCAGGAAAGGACCATCTCCTGCCTTGTATTCTCCAGCCCTCACTGCACCATCACTTTTAAGGGGCACATATACATTGATGCAAATGAACAAATACTAGTATATGTCCTAGAAAAATGTCCAGGGCAACATGGCCAGATGTAGGTATGGTTGCAGGGCCACCCTCAAATCACACATCTTTAGTTCTGCTTTTTCTTGAGGCTACAAAAACTATGGTACACTTTCCTACTTCTGCTTTGTCTTGGAAGCCACAAAAACTAGTGCAGAGATCAGGCTACCAGTGTCCAATCCCTGGTTTAAATAGTACATACAGTATATACACATGCAGCACATAAACATTTAATTAGCATTTTAACAATTGTTAACAAGTATATGGATTCAGCTGCAACACCTTATATAAAATATATCTACAGATAAACACATACAACTAGACTTACATATAGTATACCTACATTATAAGCTGCAAGTTTTCTCTTCAGAACTCAAGAGTATGATTGATAGTGGCTCATTCTGTGCCCCGTATTGATCGCTGTAGCAGAGGTACCTGGGAATTCTCTGTTTGGCTTGGGGCTAGAACTAAGCAGCCCAATAGATGTATTACAGAAGATAGTGTGTTTCAATAAACCTTTTTTCATGCTGACATGAGAACCATCCAAAATTCCAGTCAGAATGAGTAAAAATATTACAGTACATATGTCGAATATAAAAATATCCAGCCACAGACACATAATCAATGCTTACTACAGTGAGGGCAAACGGCTGCCACTAATGCCATATCTTTTATATAAAATGCATTAGCAAATTATGCTTTCAAGTCTATTTATCAATTCTCTTTTCTCCCAGCAACACATTGCTAAATGTTACTGCCTTGCACGGGAGACCAGTTTAACTGGGCAAAGCTTTTCAGACCTTAGTCCATTCTAGCAAAGCTACTTAAATAAAAAACTAACTCTGCATCCACTGAGTTATTCCTAATAAATAATGGCATTATTAAAGGGAATTGATGTTTAAGGTATAATATAAGGTATAAGTCAGGGAATTATGTGAGCTACAACATGGCAGTGAGCAGAACAAATGTTTTTGTATGTGTGCTGAAATAATACCAATTCACAGTAATAGACTACAAGAATATATCCCTCCACCTATCATCTATCTATCTATCTATCTATCTATCTATCTACCTGTCTGCCTATCCATCCTATACAAAACAAATTTAGAGACATGTAAACCACATTTTTCTTTCCTGATTCAGAAAGAACATACAATTTTAAACAACTTTCCTATTTACTTCTATGATCAAATTTGCTTCATTCTCTTGGTATCCTTTGTTGAAGGAGTACAAACTACTGGGAGATAGCTGTACACATCAGCTGAGCAAATTATAAGAGGTATATACTTGCAGCCACCAATCAGCAGCTATCTCCCAGCAGTGCATTGCTGCTCCTGAGCCTACCTATGTTTTTTCAACAAAGGATACCTAAAGAACAAAGCAAATTAGGTAATTGAACTAAATTAGAAATGTGTATGCTCTATCTGAATTATGAAGTCAATTCAATTTTGACTATACTTCACCTTTAATATTGCAGAAAGCTTCATGTAATGAGGGTGACTTTTGTAGAAATATAAGGTCAAATTATGAGTGGCACACTAACTTTTACTCGCAAGTGAAAAGGGGTTTACCGTGACTGTTTGCACACACCAGGTGTAGGGCTCATATTACGAGTTGAAAGTAAATGCAATGGCTTGAAGGTTATTGAAGTTAATGCGTCAGAAAAGCATGTCCTCAGAGCTCTGGTTAACTGTTTAGAGTAAGCGCCTGTAGGGGGCGCAAAACGCGTCAGACGTCTGTCTGTGTCCCACTGTCCATGTCTGTCTAGTTCTTCTTTGATTCGTCTTAGAAGTTTTGTACCTGTTTTAATCTTCACAATAAACTGTGGATGTTTTACTAGCACCATTGTGCAGTGCCTGCAACGTTCCTTTATTTGTACAAAAAAATACCACTCCACTTGTAATCTGTCCCTTTATGAGTTATTGATGTTGAGTTAAATCGGGCTTGCGTTTTGATAGTGTGGCAAGACCAAGCTATACCAGGAGGCCTGCAGGAGAAAAGGGAGTCTTAATAGCACCGCCAGAGGCCAAAAAAACCCAAAGGACCAGCGACATACAGGGTACATCGTAGTCGTTAAGGGGTTAATGCTCCTTTAATTTCCTATGAAGTGTGACTATGAACCTATATTGTTTACACTTGTGTAGTTCTGGTTTTACTTCAGCTTGTAATTCTTGTCAATAATTATTTCAGAATGTACAGTTGGATTTTGAAAATATGTTATCAAATTTCCATTTATATTCAAAGTGTTCTTACGAGGGAGTGGTAATAAAAAAAAACTGATTGATGGAGCCGACATTTCCATGTTGGATAAGATTGATAAGTTGTCTGGTGTTGTCATGTTGTTGTTAAATAAGATTTACTTCATTTAAGAGGATTAAAGATGGATGAATATAAACTTAGTTGATATTTTTTCTGTTATTGTTTGTTGTTGTTTTTTTTGGTTGAACCTAATTAGGACCTAATCTTTGTCAGATTTTGAAATCTGTTTTTTTTCTTTTTTTCAAGATACAGAATTTGAGGGTTATTTAGGTGTTTGCAAGTTGATAGGTCAGATAGTTGGGATTGATAGATGAGAAAGCTGCATAGTTCAGTGAAGATGCTCACAAAAGTGTCAGGTGGCTGCCTTGAAGCTTCTTGGCAAACAGAAATACAAGTTTTTTGGGTTTTTTTAAGAAAAGATAAAAACTATACAAGAGGGTGCTTCACAGTTAGGGTTGCCACCTCAGGCATGTTTTCCAGGACATTTACACATGCTGCAAAGTGTCCAAGGAGGAACGTGCATTGCGCCTCTGGACAGCAGGTGAATAGTGCTGCTAGATAGCACTATTCATGTTCCTCCCAGCACACCCTGCAACATGTGTAACTAGCAGTGTAGAAAGACTTCCACCAATTCTCCAATGCAGATAAGATTAAAGGGATATGAAACCCAATTTTTTTCTTTCATAATTCAGATAGAGTATACGATTTTAAGCAGCTTTCTAATGTACTACTATTATAAAAAATGTCTTCGTTCTCTTGGTATCTTTATTTGAAAAAGCAGGAATATAGGAGCCACCAATTGGCAAGAGCTATCCAGGGTACTGAACCAAAAATGAGTCTCTCCTCAAAATCTCATAGTGCTAAGGTTGGAGGAAGTTTACTTGAATGGGGTATACAATTAAGGACCGCAAGTCACTGATGATGACACCTTGCTGAACACGTAACACGGCATGAAGTATGCCTTGGCTGTGCAGAATGGCCGTTCCATAATTAAGCTATGGATGGTATGTGTGTATACAGCTCCTATTATATGACCCCTCAGGCTGGAGGTAAATGTATATATCAGGATGGTTTGCACCAGTAAATAGTTTCAGAATGGAACCTGTTTATAACACACTATAGAGGGAGTCGTAATATGGACATATTGCCTAGCAATTAGTGCCTATTAAACACGGGCTCTCAGAACAACCCTTGAGAGCCAGTGATTAGTCAGTGTCTTGCTGGAACCTGTACAGATGTATTTACTTTCTCTTGGAAGAGACTGATGCTTTTATGCCGCACCTGGCGGGTTGTTACCCCTAAGTGCTGGGTGGACATTGCTCTAAGGCTGCTATATATGGCCACATATATTGTGTTTAGGCTGTATATTATATGTTCTATATGCCTTGATAGTGCACTACAGATATGAGTAGTCCTGCTATTGATTATTATTGTTTTTACAATGATTGGGGAGACAAACATTTTTTTTCTATTTAATTGTAGTATAATTGAAAAAATTGGGTTTTGAATGCATGATTTGTTTATGTAATAAAGAGTCCATTTTTGGTATTTGGTGTATTTTTTTGGTGAGTGCTGGGTTTTCCTTATATAATGTTTAAAAGCAAACTATTGTTTACTGTCCATTTATTGCAAAAATATACATTTTCATTCCAATGCTATATATTTTGTTTTTATTCAATTCATTAATTACATAATTTATTAACTTATACCCTGAAAAATATTTAAATTTTGTGAAACATTCAAAATATATATTGTGTAACATGTATCAAATTAGTCAAGTAATGTGAAGCTCTTCATTCAAATGAATGTCATCTCAATTGAATACATACTATAGAATTATATTTTTTGTGATAATTTATTTTGCAAGAAGGTAGAAATATGTAGTAAGTGTCAGGCTAGACAAATTCCAAAACCCATCAATTTAAGAAAGAAAAACAAGGGGCATTTGGCTGGCACACTTAAAGGGACAGTCAACCATAGAATTGTTATTGTTTGAAAATATAGATAATCCCTTTATTACCCATTCCCCAGTTTTGCATAACCAGCACAGTTATATTAATATACTTTTAGAGCACAAAAAGAGAGAGCACCTAATGGTGTAATTACACCATTAGTCGCTCTCTCTTTTTGTGCACTAAATTTTACAGATTACCCGATTTACCACCGGTTTGGAGTGGAGCAGCCTTCCAGAACTACAGATTCTGACAGCGTCTATTTCACTTATTTCCTATATACTCTGGACTTTACAGTGAATTCAAATTTGTTTGTATTTTTTATTTTAAATACTTAACATATTATCACCATTTTTTCACTTTTTCTTCATCATTTTTTGCACATTTAATTGGAAGTGTTTTTTTTTTTCGAGTGCACTATATATCTTTGTGAGTATTTCATTTATTGATTTAGACATATTAGGTTTTTTTGAGTTACACAAAAGCACGTTTTTGCAAGGCTAATATTTTATTTTTCACAAAAGTGTCAACACAATGGTTTATATATTTTTTTCTGTCACAATTTGAACATTATATGACCACTAGCAGATTCACTACTTTTATTCATTTTTTGTAGACACACAAGTATATAAAACACGTATTACTTTCATTGCATAATTTTGCGCACCCTATTGTATGATTTAATATCATACTTCTCTTTTATATATTAATATACTGTTTACCTCTCTGATTACTTTGTATCTAAGCATCTTCTGACGGCCCCCTGATCACATGACTTTTTATTTATTATCTATTGACTTGCATTTAGAACTGTGTTTTGCTAACTCTTAGATAACTCCCCAGGCATGAGCACAATTTTATCTATATGGCCCACATAAACTAGCAAAAAAAGCATGTGATAAGAGGCGGTCTGTAGTGGCTTAAAAACAAAGTTTAAGACGAAGAATGGACGATTTAATAGTAATATAAAATCTTCAAACTTTATTTATTCTGTTTGAGACTAAGAAAATGGCTCCCCATGAGGGGAAAATGACAGCCTTCCAGCATTACACAGTCTTGTTAGAAATATGGCTAGTCATACCTTGAGCAGAAGAGCCTGCTAACTGTTTCCCCCAACTGAAGTTATCTCATCTCAACAGTCCTATGTGGAAACAGCAAACGATTTTAGTAACTGCTGCTAAAATCATAATCCTCTCACAAACAGAAATCTTCATCTCTTTCTGTTTCAGAGTAAATAGTACATACCAGCACTATTTTAAAATAACAAACTCTTGATAGAAGAATAAAAAACTACAACTAAACACCACAAACTCCTCACCATCCCCGAGGAGATGCTACTTGTTCAGAGCGGCAAGGAGAATGACTGGGGGGGCGGAGCCTGGGAGGGACTATATGGACAGCTCTTGCTGTGTGCTCTCCTTGCCTTTCCCTGTGGGGGAGGAGAATATCCCACAAGTAATGGATGACACCGTGGACCGGACACACCAATGTTGGAGAAAGTTTGGATTTTAGAATATTTGCATCTGTAAAATGGGACAGTTGAGAGAGGGGGTGGCACCAAGTTAAAACGATAACCAGATGTGTTCAGCTAGGTCCCAGTAGCGCACTGTTGCTCCTGAGCATACTCTACAACAAAGGATTGCAAGCAAACAAAGCACATTTGATAAGAAAAGTAAATTGTAAAGCTGTTTAACATTGTATACTTTGTTCAAATCACAAAAGTCGAATTTTGACATTACTGTCCCTTTAAATGGACAGGGAACCCAAAAATTGTATTTCATGATTTGGATAGAACATACCATTTTAAACAACTTTCCAGTTTACTTCTATTATCAAATTTGCTTCATTATCTTGTTATCCTTTGCTGGAGGAACAGCATTGCGCTGCTGACAGCTGAACACATCTAGTTAACCAATCACAAGAGACAAATATGTGCAGGCACCAATCAGCAACTAGCTCCCAGAAGTGTAGGATATGTGTGTTTCCTTTTTCAACAAGGGATACCAAGAGAACAAAGCATATTTAAAAATAGAAGTGAATTTAAAAGTGTCTATAATTAAATGCTCTATCTAAATCATGCAAGTTTAATTTTGACTTTCCTATCCCTTTAAGGGCCTGTGTTTAAGATTGATCACTGATAAATAAACACTTTGGATTTCAGTGCAAAATGGACTTGGATTTGTCAATGTCTCACAGTACGCTTATGAATGCCTTACTGTATTTATTGACATTATTTATTTATTGTAATATTTACAATGTAAGAGATGATGTTAAAAATGGTAACTGCTTTCCCAATATATTAAAAATGATATAGCTTGTTTACCATAGATGCTGACAAATATAAATTTGAAATTTTGTGTCCTTTCTCAAAGCTAATTTCATGAAAACATTGAGAACATGCAGAACCAGGAGATATTGGCTTGCTTGAGAAAGCAAAGTTGTTAGAAGGTCAAATCATCCTGCTGAAATGTAAGACACAAATAACACAAATTTATGAGCTTCAAGTACAATGAATTCTGTGCCTGTTGCAGTTTCTCAGTATAGTTAGGGACTGCAGGAGACAGCTTTTTCATATCTCAATACCCATTGAATATAACACAGCTCTTGCAGAGGAAATACATCACTAGACGGACATGACATTGGTGATAATTAAGACCCTGAAATGTGCTGGTTTATGGGGGTACCTTGATTTCCGTCACTCATGAAAGAACTTACAGCTTTCTGTCACTAACTTAAGATCTAGCAAGCAATAATGTAAAAAATAATAAACAGCAGCAAAATTAGCTTAGAAAATGTAATTAAAATAGAGTGTAACCTTATAGGGGCCTCTCTGTATGACATTAGAGCGGTTACTGTAGCAATATATTCATTTACAATATTATTTTGTAATTATACCCATATGTCCAATAAACCCACAAAAAGCCAACATGGAAAAATATGGAATCTGATTTTAAATACAGGGTCAATAAATACGCAAGCAACATTAACAGCAAGCTTTGAAGACAAGTTAAATTACAGGAAAATTAGGCAAAATAGACAATGAATGTACATTGCAAAGTATATTTACTATACATAATTAAGCATTTTGGGCCAGGTTCCAAGTGGTGGGGCTAACAGTAACGCAAGAGCAATATCGGGTTTATCGCGGCTGTTTGCAAGCCTCAAAAAGTAGCACTTGTATTCAAAGTTTGCCTTTTTGCACATCAGGTTAGGCACGCAACATTTTTTTTACTTTCAACTTGTAATGCGAGCGCTATGGAGGCAAATAAAAAGCGTGCTAAAGGGAATGATAATTATCATAATCTGGCCCTTAATAGGGATATCAATTAGAGTTTTATGTGTAATGTTAACATAGCAAAATGTTAAAAAAGTAACAACTGCATGTGAATTTAGTGACATTGAAATGCTAGGTTTCAACATGGCAGTACTCTACATATATATATATATATATCACGGAAGGGGGGCTGCACTCCTCAGACTAGACTGGGTACACATTCTAATAACCCTGCAACATGCTCAGACCTGGGTGTTTAATAGCACTCTCAGAAGCTGTGCTGTCCCCAGAGTCCCAGGCAGTTAACTCCAGACCAGTCTTGGTGCAAGGCCCCATAGGGAAAATTACAAAATAAATGAATTCTCTGTGTGTTATATATATATATATATGTATATATATATATATACATATACACACATATATAAATATATATATATTAAATTATAATATTTGTTATGTAATAAACATAAAATCATTTTATAGCATGTTTTGCATACATTTTCATGGGATTAAATAGGAATGTGTTAAATTTAATTACTTAAAAAGTAATTTGGGTTTGGTCGGTGTGTAAACGGTTTCTTTGCATGGCTCTCTAATCTCTGATCCATTACGAGGAGCCATAAGCCGATGAAATTAATATTCAGCCACAGTGAGAAATGTAGAATGATATTCAATTTCCAGGCACATTCTTTTGTGCAAACTCTGCTAAGGTTATTAGTAAGATCCCTAACAACACAGTATTAAGTAATACGTACATTTTATTATGGTGGCTCAAAGGCATTATTTAAACCTAGTGCACGGTCTACAAAAAAATAGAAATAAAACATTCATTTGATTATAATATTTCCCTGAGGAGGCAACACGTTGAATATTATTTATATATGACGTGCAGCTCCAACTAAAGTCATATTTAATAGGGGTTAAAGCTCAATGAGCGTCTCCTTTTTATAATTTTCTGAAGATTGAATTGTAGCATTGAGTCTGCAAATAGTTTAAGTGTAATTTATTACAAGTTTACCGCTGATGTAAATTGAGCAATTGAAAATAAACATGTTTCATTAAACGCACTGTGTATTACAGGACCTTGAACAAGAATAAGCTTGTGTAGCCTAGCAAATCCACGTGAAATTAAAGGTTAAGCCGTAGTTTAATCTCCATATAAAGCAATTATGTTAAAGGGACACTTAAAGGGACAGTCTACACCCAGAATTTTTATTGTTTTAAAAGATAGATAATCCCTTTATTACCCATTCCCCAGTTTTGGCATAACCAACACAGTTATATTAATATACTTTTAACCTCTGTGATTATCTTGTATCTAAGCCTCTGCAAACTGCCCCTTTATTTCAGTTCTTTTGACAGACTTGCAGTTTAGCCAATCAGTGCCTGCTCCCAGATAACTTCACGTGCACGAGCACAGTGTTATCTATATGAAATACATGAACTAACACCCTCTAATGGAGAAAAACTGTTAAAATGCATTCTGAAAAGAGGTGGCCCTCAAGGCCTAAGAAATTAGCATATGATCCTAGGTTAAGCTTTCAACTAAGAATACCAAGAGAACAAAGCAAAATTGGTGATAAAAGTAAATTGGAAAATTGTTTAAAATTACATGCTCTATCTGAATCATGAAAGTTTATTTTGGCCTAGACTGTCCCCTTAAGTTAAACTTTTATAATTCATATAGAACATGCAGTTTTAAAGGGACATTAAACACTAACTAAATGCTAGATAAAATGAAGCATTCAAAGAAAAGATTAGGCTGAGAATAACAGGTAGTTAGTTGGATTAGATTTATTAGTTTTTTAAATATTGACAAATAAGTGTAATTTTTTTAGTGTCTAAAAAGCAATTGGTGTTGCCATGTTGTAACTAAGTTTCTTTCTCTGCTGTAGCCAATTAGAGGCAGTTATAAATAAGTCACTAGAGTGTGCAACTAATGCCTGTGTGGAATATAACAGTGTTCTGCATTTCCATTTCTAAGAGGAACTGAAAAGCACACAATTGTCAGAATGAAATTACAAGAAAATGGGGATTTATCATGGTATATTACCATCTCAAAGTGTTTAATATCCCTTTAAAGTCAATGTAAAGCTTCATGAATGAGTGCCCAGTTTTTAATACTATAAAACACGGGCACTTTCATTCATGAAACTTTACATTGCAGTGTTTTTTTTTTATAAATACTTTCCTTTTCTTTGGCAAATCCAGACCGGCGATCCCCCGCCCGCAGCTCCTCTGTACTTAGCACTTCAATGACGAAAACCGGCTTCCTCCAATCACGGCGTAGCCTCACGAGATGGATGCTCTGGGGTGCACGCCATGATTGGAGGAAGTCGGTTTTGTCATTGATGAGGTAAGTACAGAGAAGCTGCGGGCGGGTGATCGCCGGTCTGTGTTTGCTAAAGAAAAGGTAGTATTTAAAAAAAAACAAAAAACACTGCAATGTTAAGTTTCATGAATAAAAGTGCCCCTGTTTATAATAGTATTTTTTAAACCGGGCACGCATTCATGAAACTTTACATTCACTTTAAGAGACTTTCCAATTTACTTCCATTATCAAATTGTGCAGTTGCTTTATATATACATTTTCGGATGCACCAGCTCTTACTGAGCATGTGCAAGAGTTCACAGTGTATAAGTATATGAGTCTGTGATTGGCTAATGGCTGTCAGATGATACGGGGAAAACATATTAAAGGACATTTTGAAATTAAATTGCTCATTTAAAATCTAGAGTAAGTGCTATTTCATTGTCTTTTTATTATGTATTTGCTGATTATGCAGTTCTACTTTATGTAATGGGCCTTTAAGCAAAAACTGATCCTATGCCATTATGAATCCACTATGAAACAATCGAATGACAGCAGATTATTTTTTTAAATTATTTTTTTTAGGGACGGCTCACTGTATGAAGGTCACTAAATAATAGCAGCTCCTTACTATGACCACAAAACAAGAAGTCTGTTAATACCTGCTATAACAATGGTACCTATACTGCATAAATACCAGTGTTGCAGAGCATTAAGCCTAAGTACAACATACACCATTTTAATTAAAGGGACATTGTTGAATAGAAACATTTAAAATATACATATTTTAGCTAAAATGCTACTAGTAAAAGTTATCACTGTTTTAGTATTAAAACTGTTCTCTGCACGTGCATGTGGAGCATAGCTAGATATTGTCAGTGCACCAGCATTTTACATACTACAGCTGCTCAGAGGCAGAAGGCAGAACTGAGGGGAACCCGAGCAAAGTGGTGGTGGGTAAATGAGGGCCGATCACAGTTGGGACACATGAGGCCTTTATGCTGGGGGGTAGTGCCCCCTGCCCTCCTAATGATGCCACTCTAGGGGGATAGGTACAATGTTTGAGTGTGGGGGGATTCAGCTATTACATTTTGGCAGGTCTTGACCCCATTTAATAATAGTAGCTGGGAGGGAAGCTAACTGCAATGGGGAGGTCATGGATTGGATTAATATCGGTAGGGGAAACTATTGCTCACCAGCTTTTAGGTGTCACTACAAAAACAGGTTTGTGGAAGCACTATAGCTCGATGCTTATAATAATGACAGGGATAAGATAGTACTGTTATTATGTTATAGCAGCGTCCATATAACGTAGTAGCTGTAGCTATCACTTTGCAGCAGCCACTCTGTGTGTATAGCCAGCAGCTACTGATAGTGACAGGGCTGTGACTCTATCACTGTCATTACAGGTAAGCCTGCAATCTGTGCCATTATGTGCTAGTTAAAGAGAGACAAACACAAACACAAGTTGTTCTTAGTCAGAAGCACATTAAATATACATTGTACTAAGCAGCTTCAGCCAAACTGCCTTGTCTCACTTTGGCTATGTAAGCTAATATGCACGGAGCCCTGCAGAGATAATGGCGTATCCCAATTTGTTTTAGTTAAAAAAAAAAAAGATTTACAGAATGTAATGCTCTTTAGAGGGGGAGATTTTATCCTTTTTTATAGAGATAAGGGACATAGTACTCATATATTTTCTATCATGTATATGAAAGAGCAGCAGTTACATTTGTTAAACATTTTATTTATTTATGAATTTGTTTTTGCAGTAAAAGATTAAAGGACCAGTCAACACATTAGATTTGCATAATCAACAAATGCAAGATAACAAGACAATGCAATAGCACTTAGTCTGAACTTCAAATGAGTAGTAGATTTTTTTTATAACAAATTTTAAAGTTATGTATATTTCCACTCCCCTTGTACCATGTGATAGCAATCAGCCAATCACAAATGCATATAAGACAGATAACATAAACAGGAGTCAGCAGGAATCTGTAAACACATCTAACACTGTGGGACTTGGCTAGGAGTCTGAAATTAGCACAATGTTATTAAAAAATAAGCAAATCTAACACTACCTGATGGGCTATATAAATGGATCATCTACAAACATTTATGCAAAGAAAAATGAAGTGTACAATGTCCATTTAAGAATATCACCTGCATGGCAATTACTACTGAGAGAGTCACAACATTATACCTCACAATATAGTGCTATGCACCATACTCATCTTTTGCTCCAAACACATCTATAGATGCCACAGTCCATCATTATTAATATGAAAAAACTGTAACAAAGGCCCTCATTGGCCATTATAAATACTGAATTTATTAGCCCTTATGTTATTTGTTTTCCTTTGGACATTTACCTTTTGCTTTTGTGAAAATAAAACAACTGCAAATGTCTGTTTTTTATAGTATTTTGCATACTTAAACAGACATGACATTTTTTCTTTCATGATTCTGATAAAAAGCATACAATTTGAACAACTTTCTAATTTACTTCTATTATAATTTTTATTTAATTCTCTTGGCAACCTTTTTTGAAAATCAGGGAATTAAAGGGATATTAAACCAAAAATGTTTATTTCATGATTCAGATAGAGCATGTGAATTTAAATAACTTTCTAATTTACTTCCACGATCATTTTTTCATCGTTCTCTTTGTATCTTTGGTTGAAAAGCAGGGACGTATGCTTAGGAGCCGGCCCCTTGCTGGAGCGTTATATGGCAGCAGTTTTGCAAGAATTTTATCCCTTTGCAAGAGGACTAGATGGCAGCCCATTCTCCTTCCATGTAGTGCTTCAAACACACCCTATATAGGTATCTCTTCAACAAGAATAACGTGAATGAATAAAAAATGATAATTAAATTGGAAACTTTTTTAAAAGTCGTTTGTTCTGTCTCAATCAAGAAAGAAAACATTTGGGTTTCATATCCCTTTAACTACATTTTGTTTCTATGTAATTCAAGAATTTTTCCTAATTAAAAATAGCATCTCTTCTTATAATGCATTTAGATGTATTTTAAGTTTTTAATAAAAGCATTTTTTTTCAGTACACAAGTAATAGCAAAAAAAGTCTTCTTGTAAAAGTTATGACTATTTTATTAAAGGGAAATTCTAGTAAAAATTGAAATGCACATAGATAAATTACATCTTTGAATAGAAACATGTTTCTAATATACCTACCGTTACCAAAAATGCTTCTGGCTAAAAGTTATCACTGATTTAGTGTTCGCATTTTCTCTGTACGTGAATGTGAAGCATATCTAGATATTCTCAGTGCACTGGCATTTTAAATACTGCAGCTGCTCAGAGATCCAATGGGGACTGTATCAAGTCACCAATGATGCAATTTTAATAATTACCAGTTGATACAACCACCTTATGCTCTTTAAGCAAACGTTGTGTTTAAATTGCTGAAGCACATGGCATACTGAAGTACACTCTTAAAACATCTATAGCTTTTACTGGAAGCATTTTTGATAATACATGTATATTGCAAGAAAGCTTCTATTCAAAATTGAAAAGTCCCAGTGTGCGTTCCAGTTTTGTCTGGAATGCACCCTTAAGAACTTTTACTGTGCACAAGCATATGTACATATGCCCCAGATATGCCTGCTCACATAGCCATCTCCAGCCACAATATATGCAGCCTAAGCAGGCATACTGTATGTGGTGCTTGAATGCAGACACTAGGCATGTTAAAAAAAATAAGATATATTTCATGTCAATGAAATGAGTACCATTAATGGGCCAGATTACGAGTTGAGCGCAAAATATCGCTTACACTAAGGGATATTTGCGCTCAACTGAGTAATACCAGGTATTATGTGTTAGGTGCAAGGTGAACTTGATTTTGCATTTGCATTGTACAGAAGCATTGCGCTCACGGAGAGCACGCTTCCATAAGCTCCAATGGGAGCCTTGTTCTCATACCGTAAGACACGGCATGATAACTAGCTCAGCGAAGGGGGTATATATTTACTCGGAGCACACAGTTCCCCATAGACCACAATGTAAAGGCACTTTTCAGTGCTGTTTTTTATTTCTAACACCCCACACCATCATAAACTGTTTATTGCAGGTATTTTTATTAAAAAATAAAAATGCTACTATGTTTATTTTTAATAAAAGAAGAGCCCCGGATGACAGGATGGAAAGGAGGGTCATTTGGACCCCACTAGGAAGGAATGGGGTGAAGTTCAGGGCAAGGGGTGCAATATAAGCTAGGGACTTATAAGCTCTGTTTATAAGCCCTGTACAGGAAGTCAGGTGTCCTCTTTGTCCTCTTTGAGGCTAAGTTCCCGCCCTCCTTCCCTAATTGTTGAGGAAATGTTTGATGGATTTAGAAGTCGCAGCTTTGGTGGGGTGCTTGTACTAATCTCTAGAGGCTTACATCTGGGAAGAATTGAACTGTACCCCTTGTTAGGATAATAGAGGAGGAGTTATTGACGATGTGACCTCCCCCCCAGGGTGGGGCACAGGGACTATGTGGAGAATAAGGGCAAGCACCATGGTTTGTTTAAAGTAAAAGTGTTATGTTGAATAATAGTGTATTTAATCAAACTGAGCTGCAGCCTATTCATACCCAAGCTGGAGTGTTGTGTATTTATTGGAAAAAGGTTAAGAATGACTTGACAATGTGGGGTCAAGTATATTACCCTGTATTTTGGGATACATTTGGGCACATTTATAAAATTAACAAGAAATCTGATCTCTGGTTAATTTTATAAGCGCTAATTGCTACCGCAAGCTCGCAGTAGCAATAACCAGCCACTTGTAATGGCTGGTTATTTATCGCGCGCAGGCACAGGATAAATTAGCGCTCCACTTGTAAATTGATAGAGAGACAGACAGACATAGATAGAGACAGACAGACAGATATGACAGACTATTAAACCTTTTCCGGATGCTGTGGGATTGTTCCAGGTTGGCCCCGTCTTAGCTTCCTATCTAACAAAATGCATTTGTTATGATTGGGTTTTATGGTTTGTAACTGTTTTTTTTTGGTTTTTTTTGTTTGTTTGTTTACTCAAAAACTATAAAAAAGTAAAAAAAATATATTTATTGGATATTTGATATTCATAAATCAAGTTCACTAAACTAGTCTGAATAAACATTCGCATTTCATTCCTTATTATGACAGCTTATATGAGATGACAGCATTCCTTTAAAGTGATTTGTGGCAATTATAGATTTATTCTTGTTAAATCAGAACTTGTTAACATACAGGGAAGGCAGGATTAAAAAGAAAATCAATAAAATATCACTGTAATTGGTTAGAAAAAAAAATACAACCCAATAACATTTTGTGAAAGAGAAGATTGTAAATGAAAATGATAAATAAGCTTCGCCAACTGTGCAGAATAAAATTTAAAAAAAAAATTCAATTCATTAAACAATGAAATTTGGTGAATGAAGCTGATACCATATAAGAAATGACCTCCGATTTTAGCCATGAATAAAACATCTTTAAACTAGCTGTATTTCTATTCATCAAAAGAAAATAAGAAACCAAGGTCACTTGTCAATAACAAAACAAAACCAAAGTAAATCAGAGAGCAAGACAAATAAATTCCTCATCAGTAATTAAAACCAGCCCTCTCTGGCCCTACGTTATCAGCTCATCAAATTCATTGCTCTTGTACAATAACAGATCCACATCTGCAGTCATTACAGCATGCCAGATAAATCAATTCTCTCAATGATGCTTTGAGCCATCTCTGCTCCCTTTTAACCAGACTGATATTTATTTCCTCCTGACACAGCTGACATTCTATTTACTGTAGGCAAATGGAACTCATACGGCCCTGTATAATGGCTTCACCAAATCCCATTGTGGGGTACATCTCAGAAGACAGATGGATGCATTAAAGCAAGGTCTGATGTTGTAAATGTGAGTTTTGAATTCTTTGTCTCTGTTTTTATTTTGTAAATAAAATCATAAGTTTTTCTGAAGGAAGGTTTGATCTCATATGCTCATGTGCTCTCTAGGGAGATGGGCACCTTCTTTACCCTTGTCCAGGGCTAATTTACTTTCTGCATCACCTCTAAAGCAAATTTACAGTCTCTTTACTCAAACACAAACTTTATTACAAAACATTTAACTGTGTTTTTCTGTGTCATGGTCTCTCTCTCTATTTTTTTTTCTGGGGGGGGGGGGGCTCATAACCACTATTGGTTAGGATCTCCTTTTGGTTAAGAGCACTCTTCAACATTTTACATAGCAGTATGTTGATCAATCAAGGAAATGATGGCGATATAATAATTAAAAAATAATTATATTCATATCATATTATTTATTCTGTCTGCAAACTCTGTTTGATATATGTTATATTTGAATAGCCAATAGAATTTCAGTAGCTCTCATCCTATTGGCTAATTTGAACAGCCAATTGGATTTTAGTAGCTCTCATCCTATTGGCTGATTTGAATTTCAAAAATCAAATCAGCCAATAGGAATTTTGAAAAGGCTCCCTTGCATTGAAGATTCAGTATACGGTGGTGACTATATAAAGAGGATGCTCTGTGCCAGATGTCTTCAGGATGGACCTGCTCCGCGCCACTGGGATGAAGATTGAAGATCTTCAGAAACTGTAAGTAGATCGTTGGGGGTTAGCGTTAGGTTTTTTTAAACTGTTTTTGAATGGGTTTTTTTTTTTAGATTAGGGTTTGGGCGTTCTTAAAAGAGCTAAATGCCCCTTTCATGGCAAGAAAAAGAGCTGAATGCCCTTTTAAGGGCAATGCCCATACAAATGCCCTTTTCAGGGCAATGGGTAGCTTAGGTTTTTGTTAGAGTTAGGTTTTTTATTTTGGGGGGTTAGTTGGGTTGTGGCTTTTACTGTTGGGGGGTCTTTGTAAAAGAGCTGATTTCTTTAGGGCAATGCCCAAAAAAATGCCCTTTAAAGGGCTATTGGTAGTTTATTGTAGGCTATGTTGTTTTTTTTATGGGGGGGGGCTTTTTTTATTTTTATAGGGCTATTAGATTAGGTGTAATTGTTTTGGATAATTTCGTTTGTTATTTTTCGTAATTTAGTGTTTGTTATTTTTTGTAATTTAGTATTTTTTATTTTTTGCAATTTAGTATTTTTTATTTTTTGTAATTGTAGATTTAATTTTTTTTAGTAGTGTTAGGTTTTTAAATGTGTAATTTAATTGATAGTTATTTTAATTTTAGTATAATAGTAATGTTAGTTTTATTTATAGTTTAAACTTAAACTTATTTTTAATTTAATGTTAGAGGGTTGTTAGGTTTAGGGGTTAATAATTTAATTTTGTTTTTTGCAATGTGGGAGGCTGACGGTTTAGAGGTTAATAGGTTTATTTAGTGGCAGTGATGTGGGAGGCCAGAGGTTTAGGGGTTAATAACTTGTGGCAGCGATGTCGGGGAGCGGCGGAATAGGGGTTAATATCTTTATTATAGTGTGGGCGATGTTGGGGTGCGGGGCAATAGGGGTTAATAACTTTATTATAGTTGTGACGATGTTGGGAGCGGCAGATTATGGGTTAATAACTTTAATTTTGGCCATTTTTTCAGCATTAAAACACGAACGCAAAACTTGTAATCTAGGTGAATGTAAACAATACTTACTCATGAAAAAAATATTTCCAAATTTACATTAGAAAAAATAGGATGGTTACAATGATGCCAGGATTTACTTAGATGTCATCAGGACAATGTTGTAACAACTAGATGTGTCTGCTGCAATATTATGTTGTAACGGAATTGACAAAGTGTTGCTAGACTATTTTGTTTATAAACTACTGCAGAAAAAGCTGTTACACATTTCAGAATTGCTTCTAAACTTTTGTTTGAAATTAAAGATTCATAGCACATAGAAAGATACAGCCTGCAGCGGTCTAAGGTTCCTCTGTGCCTGGGGTAAGGTGGGCTCCTAATATCCACCTAGCTCCTAAATATTGTTAAATGAACATTCAAGGAAAAAGAAAATATAAAACCTCTATTTCTTAGAGCATTTTTAAACTATTTCCCTTATATTGTTCTGTGTTTAACCCCTTGTAAGAGGTTACACAGTTAGTCCAAGTTGTGCACCCATTTCACTCCCATATTGCTCCAAATCAGGATATAGCTGGTGTCTGAAACATACATATATATGGCTGCTCCTGATTGGTCAAATCCTTTCCTAATCTGAAGCCACACAAAAGAATAGTGGGTCTAACTGTATTTTCTAAACATTTTACATGTTTAAATGTAAGCTGGCAAGTTTGTCTCCAAATACACAATCCACCATAATATGTATTTGCCTCAAAAATAACATTATAATCAGTGCAGAGTGCTCCCTGTTACTCTCCCCTGTAAGATTCCCCATTACAGAGAGCCCCATTACTTCCTATGGGAGGCAGCTCGCCACATGTCAAGACCTCCAGATTCACCACCTTTATTAGATAACCCTTATGCTTATGGTTTACAGCTACATCAATTAAAGGAATAGGAAAGTCAAAATTAAACTTGTATGATTCAGATAGTGCATGTAATTTCAACACATGCACTTTTAAATTCACTACTATTTTCAAATGTGCTTGGTATCCTTTGTTAAAAAAGGAAAAACATGTATCCTACACTAGTGGGAGCTAGCAGCTGATTGGTGCCTGCACACATTTGTCTCTTGTGATTGGCTAACTAGATATGTTCATCTAGCTGCCAGTAGTGCAATGCTGTTGCTTCAGCAAAGGTTAACAAGAGAATGAAACAAATTTCATAAAATAAGTAAATGGTTCTATCCAAACCATTAAAGAAAATGTTGGGGTTTCCTGTCCCTTTAACACTTAGATATTCTAGCAAGAGTATTTATTTGAATAGGATAGTTTTTGTTTTAGTTGGTGATTTTGCAAGGTATGGATTTAAATATTTAAACTATAGGTATCAGTGGCATCAGTTGTTTCGGGCAGTCATATGTCCTATAAATATTGCCACCCCTCCTCACACCAATCTTCTATCAAATACTGCAAGTTAGTTTATAGCTGGTCAAGTGGTATAGGGTAACGTTGTTCCAGAGCAAATACCTATACCACTAGTGACTGTCCCATGGACACTCTAAAACTCAGGTGTGTTCCTTGAGTGCAACATTAGTTATCGAGAGTGGGGAGTGTGCAAAAATTTTACTCCTAACATTTCCAGGAGGCTTCCCAGAACTTGGTAGTGCTGTAAATTTGTGGCCCATGGGAGTGTTTTATGTGGAAAGCAGCAGTGGTGCGGTGGCTGCTAAGAGTGGGGCCAGTCACGCCAAGAGTGAGTCAAGTAGCTGATGGGTGGAGCCGGGCAGTCACTTGTGTTGCCCTGAAGGGAAATGAGTGAGAGGGGCAGCAGTTGTGGAACGGTTGGCAGTTCTGCATGTGCAATCTTAACAAATAAAAATATTATACAATAAATATCTAGACTGGAATTGAAGAGGAGGTGTAACTACAGTTACAAAGATTGGGTGATCAATGTATTTATTTATTAAAAAAAAGTTCAGTTTTTTTATTTAAATGTATTATTTAATATGAAAAACAGATGAGCACTAGGGTTGCTTAACATGAAAAACAGAGGCACATTGGCGTAGAATATAATGTCAATTTAAAGGGAAATAAAAATGCGTAATATGTTTTATTATTGTACTATTGCATGTTTAACCCAAACAATGGGATTAAACACATAGTTAAAGTCAGCTCCAGAGCAGCAATACACTACTAGTAGGTAGCTGAACACATCTGGTTAAGCCAATCACAACAGACGAATGTGTGTAGCCACCAATAAACAGCTAGCTCCCAGTAGTGTAGGATATTTGCCTATTCTTTTCAATAAAGTATACCAAAAGAACAAACTAAATTTGAAAACACAAGTGAATTTAAAAGTATTTTAAAAGTATATTCTCCATCTGAATTAATGCAAGCTTAATTTTTACTTTACTATTCCTTTAAGCCCAAAATTATTTTGACATTGTGCATTTTATAATATTTATTCACAGCCGTCATTCAAACTTTGTTACATGTCCCTTTTTTAAATACAATTAGTGCATCAATGGTAATTTGCAGGGAAATTAATTTAGCATCATTTGTTCGTAATTACACAGATTGTAGAAAAATGAGAGTAGCTGAACCCACAAATGCCAAGGACATTCAGTATTCCGGCAGCAGACATTATAAACACACAGCATTTCACAATGATAATGTTTGTACACAGACTGATATCATTTTCTGGACTAAAAGCAATGCTCGCTTCTACTGCTGCCGCTCTGTACAAAAGAAGATAATGCTGTTCTTTGCTGTGACTTCGATTTACTGCTTACTTAAATCATGAGGCAATTTAAATTACTCTTTCTAATTAATCATTTTCACAATAGTTATTGGTATTTAGATGGCTTGTTTCCTGTTGTTTTCTAGATATTGCTACAACACCATTAAAGTTCTAATCAAAGGCACCTGGAATTCAAATATACATCAAAGAAAACAGTAACGTAAGGGGCCCCAAGAAAGAGTCTGGCTATAAAATTCAGACCAGTCAGTAATTTGAAAAAAAAAAAATTGTATGAGAGCTTTTTGTAATTTTTTCTCTTCATATGACCATGGTTACTTGGTAGAAAATGACATAAAATATATATATATATATTTTATAAACTTTTGTTAGTGTTAGAAACCCCTGTTACATGGCTTGATAAATTTTGGCTCCTCAAAAAATTGTGGCTGGGGCTTCAATATTCTGTTTCTAAAGTTTCATAAAGCATGGCAGACTTTTGATATTGAAAATATTTCCAATTTAATTTTCTATAGTCTATTTAGATCATTTATTTTTAATATATATCTACCAAACCTGCAGACAAAAAAACACTGTTATTTAGCTCCAATAGATATCCAAAATACAAATTACCCTTTTCTCTGCTGAATGTAAATTTCCTTTCGTTCACAATAAAGGCTTGTGGGTTTCATATGCAGAGCAATTTAAGGGACATTTTAAAACTACAATTGCATGATTTCATTTGTTAGAGAATATACTTTTTCATTACTGACTCTAGCTTATTACCATCTGCAAAAGGGTTAACTACACTTGTGAAGTTTCACTCTGAAGCCACGAGAACTGTATCTTCTGAGCTGGAGATGGTCAGTAATTGGCAGCTTTTTGTGACTTCTGCCCCTAATCACTAACCGTGTTCACAAGAGCTGCAATACTAAATGGGATTTTACCTGTGCTGGTTAACCCCTATTTGTGAATTAAACACACAGCAAACTAGGATCTGTAAAGCCAAAATTTCTTAAAAAATCATATCCTGTATGATCAAAATTCTGTAATATTGTGCTGATAATGTGAAATCCCTGCAAATACAAAAAGGAAAGGCACATTCAACAGTAAATAAATGCTAGACATTGTATAATGATGTAAGGATTGGCCTGTGAATAGTATAAAAGACATAGGGCTCGCTTCCATTGATCCCCTCACAAACCGATAAATATGCTGTCGAAAGCAATATAATTTATCGACTGCTTCCAACGGCCCGTTATAACCAAATTTCGGCAACCGTACTCCAGCTGCCTAAAACATTATTGTGTCCCATACAAAGTACCTGAAGGGACTAATCTTTAAATTATACCCGGTTTCCAATGTCCGTGCAAACCGTAAATACACTGTCGGAAGCTGCTAATACAGTAACAAAAATTACACCTAGCTCAACTAGGTGTAAAACAGGAAAAAGGTGCTCTTTGAGACCTTTTTTCCCATTGAAATGTAACCCGACACTTTAAAACCCCTATATCCGTCATCCCCCCCACATCGCAACTTATAATAAAGTTATTAACAACTAAACCGCCATGCCCCCACATCATAAAGTACTTATTTAAACTATTAACCCCTAATCGGCCACCCCCCACATCGCAATTTATAATAAATCTATTAACCTCTAAACCGTCATGCCCCACAAAGCAAACTACCTATTTAAACTATTAACCCCTAATCCGCAATGCCCCCACATCGCAAAGTATCTTTTTAAACTATTTAACCCTAATCTACCATCCGCCACAATGCAATCTAGCTATTTAAACTATTAACTCCTAATCCACCAATAACCCACATCGCAATTACCTAATCACTAAGCCCCCTTACCTAACACAACATTACATAATTAAAATAATCCTAAATTACAATTAAAATAAAAAACCTAAAATTACTTTAAAAATAAAAAAATTACAGAAAACAAAAAAGTCTAAAATTACATAAAATAATAAACAAAATTATCAAAAATAAAAAAATTAAACCTAATCCCTATGAAAATAAAAAAATGCCCCCCATAATAAAAACACCCCCTAATCTAATACCAAACTACCAATAGCCCTTAAAAGGGCCTTTTGTAGGGCATTGCCCTAAGTTAAACAGCTCTTTTCCTTAAAAAAAATACTAAGTCCCACCTCTAACAGTAAAACCTCCCACTCACCAAAACCCCCAAAATAAAAAAAACTAACACTAAAAAATCCTAAACTACCCATTGCCGCTAAAGGGGCATTTGTATGGGCATTGCCCTTAAAAAGAGCATTCAGCTTTTTTTAATGCCCTTAAAAGGGTATTCATACACATCCATTTGAAACCTAGGTTTTTCCATATCTAATATCTTCTGCTGAGAACAATTAGGGACAAATTAAATGTCCAATGGCTACACATTAATGTTAAAATAACTATCTAACTGGGTTTAAAGCCCATTTAACATTGATCAAATCTACACAGCCATTGTTTAAAAATGTTATGTCCTTAGTTGCCTTCAGCAGGTGAGATTAGATATGTGAAACCTAGATTTCAACATGGTTGCACCTATTGCTTTACAGAAACTCAGGGCAATTAATGTCCACAAATGTCAGAGTTAAATGGACACTCAAGTCAAAATAAACTTTTATGATTCAGAAAGATCATGCAGTTTTAAGACACTTTCCAATTTACTTCCATTATCACATTTTGCACAGTCTTTTTATATACACACTTTTAGGGGGAAAAGATCCTACTGAGCATGTGCATAAGCTCACATGATATATGTATACTAGTCAGTGATTGGCTTATGTCTGTCACAGGGGACCGGAAAATAGAAGAAAAAATACATTTGTCTGAAAAAATGTACTGCTTATTTGAAATTCAGTGTAGGTGAAGGTGTTTTTTTAATAGACAAAAATAAACATTTTATATTACAAACTCAAAGTGTTTAATGACCTTTTGACACACCAGAATATCCACATTGAGTTTCATCAACATGATATTCTTATACCCAGGGGCAATGAAGTAATATTAGTGTTATAATAGACAAACTCCACAGCCTATAGATAGCCTTTCTAGGCTATCAACAACAAATTATGCTAGTCTGAAGGGTCCATAAAAGACTTACACATATTAATATCTTAAGTCTCTAATAGGGCAGGGAGTGTGCACTGCAGCCAGTCACAAGGCTTGTGTAAAAAATAATTAGTAAACGTTTGACTAGCCTTGGCTATGAATATAAAATAGCCCATATAAAAGCTTGTCAAATTTCTTGGATACAAACTCCTAAAAATGAATCACAAAACAATGAGAAGTAGCAGTGCACATAACAACACAGATTAATTATCACCTTAACCTGTTTCTCACCTAGATCAGGGAAACCAATTATTAATGTAATGGATATGAGACATGAAACAATAGCAACGCAGTAATGCAATGCTAGGACTGTAACCAGAGTCCTTTATACATCAAATACAGAGATCTATAATGTCAGGGTGTGCAAGGCAGCAGCTACCACATGAAGAGGCGTTCTATACACAAACGCTTAGTTCATTTAACATGTTAACAAGCAGAAATAAAAGGGTAGTTGCTATCTGAGGCTAAACACAGCTGCTGCATACATACAAATCAGATCTAAGTGTCTTTAAAGGGACGTTAAAGCATTGCATGTGAAATAAATGTTGGAAAAACATTTAAGGATACATGTATTAACCGGCTATGTGGAGCAGGTTGGCAGTGAGCCTGCTCCACATATTTAAGAAGCAAAAACTACTTCTCTGCGCCACCTCAGAAGTGGAGAGATCAATCACCCAACACTTTTTTGTTTGGGAAGATTGACATTCCCTTCCCTATCGCAAATTGGCTGCGCCAGAGCAATGATACATTTCATAATGGGATGAAATCGCAAGTGGTGATTGCAGGCTGGCAGTGGCAGGTTCACTACTTTTGAACCTGTTTACTTGCAGGGACGGTAAATTCACCCCTTAAAACCTGTCTTTTTATTAGTAAAATACACTTTGCAGTCTTAGGACACCAACCTTGAAAAGCCCCCTAAAATGGTTCATGTTACGTCCTTGGCCAATTAGGTAAAGGTATAATAAAGCCCTCTCAAACATTAACCAATCAATGTGCATCATGTAGGACTGTCAGGGTTCTGAATTCCATGGAATGCACTCCAGCCTATCCAGGAGAATGGAAATGCTGCAATTTTAAGGGTTAAATAACTAAACACTGGACATTTGGGGAATTAAAGGGACAGTATACACTCATTTTCATATAACTGCATGTAATAGACACTACTATAAAAAAAAAAAGATGCCCAGATACTGATATAAAAATCCAGTATAAAACTGTTTAAATACTTACTTAGAAAATCTCAGTTTAGCTCTGTTGAAAAGTTATCTGAAAAGACCATTGCAAGTGGGTATTTTGCATATGAAAAGACCCTTTACACAAACAGGAGCAAGCTAGAGAAGGTAGCTGATGGTATTCTCATAAAACTTTGGGGCTTGGTTAGGAGTCTGAAAATCAGAGCAATTTTATTTAAAAATAAGCAAAAATATAAATTTTTTAGAAAATCAAACTTTATGGACTATATAAATAGATCATCTACAAAAAAAATATATGCAAAGAAAAAATGAGTGAATAATGTCCCTTTATGTGTTGAACTTAAAGGGACAGTATACACTCATTTTCATATAACTGCATGTAATAGACACTACTATAAAGAATAAGATGCACAGATACTGATATAAAAATCCAGTATAAAACTGTTTAAAAACTTACTTAGAAGCTTTCAGTTTAGCTCTGTTGAAAAGGTAGTTGGAAAGCCCACTGCAAGTGGGAAATAAGACACTGCCCCTCCCCCTTCTTTTGCATATGAAAAGACCCTTTACACAAACAGGAGCAAGCTGGAGAAGGTATATGTTGGTACTCTCCTAAAACTTAGGGGCTTGGTTAGGAGTCTGAAAATCAGAGCAATGTTATTTAAAAATAAGCAAAACTATACATTTAAAAAAAAAATCTAAACTTTATGGACTATATAAATAGATTATCTACAAAACATTTATGCAAAGAAAAAATGAGTGTGTAATGTCCCTTTAATGCCCCTTTACGTCAGAAGGAGATCAGCCTAGAATCAGGACTTAAAGGGACATTCCAGTGCTTTTTTAATAATAATTTAATGTTAATATTGCTTTAAAACATGCAACTTTGCAATATAATGTATTTTTAAATATTGATTTGGTTTTTTAAAAAACTTTTTTTCCACTGCCTTTTTTCCCCATTTACCTCAGCCAATGTTCTGGATCATATTGATATATGACCATGAATACGCATTGTGAACGAGCGTCATTAGCGAACATTGACTGCGCATGCGCAGTGCATTTGTGACATCATTACAAAACCGCACAATTCTGTTCCCCTTTGTAGTTTGCCAGCACGCTGCTTCATATTGGGAACTGCGAGTGGCTTAATTTCTATATAGCGTTTTGCAAGTTCCCAAACAAGGATATCTGGAAATTGATATATATTTAGTTATGAATATTTTTATTTATTAAAAAGGTATTAATGCAAACAATCACATGTCTAAATGCATACACAGCACAAAAAAAAAAAAATAAAAAAAATACAAGGCTGATGAAAATTCTGAAGATCTGAACCTGATCAACAAACACTCTCCAGAGCTCTATAGTAACCGAGTGGTAACAGGATAACAAGCCGCTTGTAAAAGGGTAATTTCACAGTTATATCCCTATATTTTATTTTTCATATTTCAATTATTCTTTTACTGGTGGTTTGGGGGTCTATTTATCAAGCTCCGAAAGGAGCTTGATGCCCTATGTTTCTGGCGAGCCTCTAAGGCGACGGACAGAAATTGCCACAAATCAACCCTATTAAATACGATCGGGTTGATTGACACCCCCTGCTAGCAGCCAATTTACCGCAAATCTGCAGGGGGCGGTATTGCACCAGTAGTTCACAAGAACTGCTGGTGCAATGATTAATGCCGACAGCGTATGCTGTCGGCATTCATCAATGTGCGGCGGACATGGTTCGCTATAGCAGATCATGTCCGTCCGCACAATGATAAATGAACCCCTTGGTGTCCGGATATCACTCGATTACTATAGAGCTCTGGAGAGTGTTTGTTGATCAGGTTCAGATCTTCAGAATTTTCATCAGCCGTGTATTTTTTTTTATTTTTTGTACTGCGTGTGCATTTAGACGTGATTGTTTGCATTAATACCTTTTTAATAAATAAAAAAAAATTCAATAAAAAAAGCTTTTTGATGAAGATCAGACATCTCGCTACCACTTACTGGTAAACAATAGCAAATGAGGATGAGCTTGCGTGCACTCTGGCTATCAGTGACTAATTTACATATTAAAAATTATTGGACAACGTCAGCCGCCTACACAAGACTAAAAACAAGTTTTTTCATGACGGGCATTTTTTAAACTTGTTGTGAGGACTTCCAAAAGGCATTTTGTGTGAGTGGAAACAATATATTAAGTATCACTAATGTTTTTGATATATACAGTATCTCTTTAAAAACAAATGTGTGAGTTCTTTGCAATAAATAACTAAGGCCTAGATTTGGAGTTCGGCAGTAGCCGTCAAAACCAGCGTTAGAGGCTCCTAACGCTGGTTTTGGGCGCCCGCTGGTATTTGGAGTCAGTGATTAAAGGGTCTAACGCTCACTTTTCAGCCGCGACTTTTCCATACCGCAGATCCCCCTACGCCATTTGCGTAGCCTATCTTTTCAATGGGATCTTTCTAACGCTGGTATTTAGAGTCGTTTCTGAAGTGAGCGTTAGAGCTCTAACGACAAAACTCCAGCCGCCTGAAAATAGCAGGAGTTAAGAGCTTTCTGGCTAACGCCGGTTTATAAAGCTCTTAACTACTGTACCCTAAAGTACACTAACACCCATAAACTACCTATGTACCCCTAAACCGAGCTCCCCCCACATCGCCGCCACTTGATTAAAATTTTTAACCCCTAATCTGCTGACCGCCACCTACGTTATACTTATGTACCCCTAATCTGCTGCCCCTAACCCCGCCGACCCCTATATTATATTTCTTAACCCCTAACTTGCCCCCCACAACGTCGCCGCAAGCTACTTAAAATAATTAACCCCTAATCTTCCGACCGCAAATCGCCGCCACCTACGTTATCCCTATGTACCCCTAATCTGCTACCCCTAACACCGCCGACCCCTATATTATATTTATTAACCCCTAATCTGCCCCCCTCAACGTCGCCGACACCTGCCTACACTTATTAACCCCTAATCTGCCGAGCGGACCTGAGCGCTACTATAATAAAGTTATTAACCCCTAATCCGCCTCACTAACCCTATCATAAATAGTATTAACCCCTAATCTGCCCTCCCTAACATCGCCGACACCTACCTTCAATTATTAACCCCTAATCTGACGACCGGAGCTCATCGCTACTATAATAAATGTATTAACCCCTAAAGCTAAGTCTAACCCTAACACTAACACCCCCCTAACTTAAATATAATTTACATCTTACGAAATAAATTAACTCTTATTAAATAAATTAATCCTATTTAAAGCTAAATACTTACCTGTAAAATAAACCCTAATATAGCTACAATATAAATTATAATTATATTATAGCTATTTTAGGATTAATATTTATTTTACAGGTAACTTTGTATTTATTTTAACCAGGTACAATAGCTATTAAATAGTTAAGAACTATTTAATAGTTACCTAGTTAAAATAATTACAAATTTACCTGTAAAATAAATCCTAACCTAAGATATAATTAAACCTAACACTACCCTATCAATAAAATAATTAAATAAACTACCTACAATTACCTACAATTAACCTAACACTACACTATCAATAAATTAATTAAACACAATTGCTACAAATAAATACAATTAAATAAACTATCTAAAGTACAAAAAATAAAAAAGAACTAAGTTACAGAAAATAAAAAAATATTTACAAACATAAGAAAAATATTACAACAATTTTAAACTAATTACACCTACTCTAAGCCCCCTAATAAAATAACAAAGCCCCCCAAAATAAAAAATTCCCTACCCTATTCTAAATTAAAAAAGTTACAAGCTCTTTTACCTTACCAGCCCTGAACAGGGCCCTTTGCGGGGCATGCCCCAAGAAGTTCAGCTCTTTTGCCTGTAAAAAAAAACATACAATACCCCCCCCCCAACATTACAACCCACCACCCACATACCCCTAATCTAACCCAAACCCCCCTTAAATAAACCTAACACTAAGCCCCTGAAGATCTTCCTACCTTGTCTTCACCATCCAGGTATCACCGATCCGTCCTGGCTCCAAGATCTTCATCCAACCCAAGGGGGGGTTGGCGATCCATAATCCGGTGCTGAAGAGGTCCAGAAGAGGCTCCAAAGTCTTCCTCCTATCCGGCAAGAAGAGGACATCCGGACCGGCAAACATCTTCTCCAAGCGGCATCTTCGATCTTCTTCCATCCGGTGCGGAGCGGGTCCATCTTGAAGCAGGCGACGCGGATCCATCCTCTTCTTCCGATGTCTCCCGACTAATGACGGTTCCTTTAAGGGACGTCATCCAAGATGGCGTCCCTCGAATTCCGATTGGCTGATAGGATTCTATCAGCCAATCGGAATTAAGGTAGGAATTTTCTGATTGGCTGATGGAATCAGCCAATCAGAATCTAGTTCAATCCGATTGGCCGATCCAATCAGCCAATCAGATTGAGCTCGCATTCTATTGGCTGATCGGAACAGCCAATAGAATGCGAGCTCAATCTGATTGGCTGATTGGATCAGCCAATCGGATTGAACTAGATTCTGATTGGCTGATTCCATCAGCCAATCAGAAAATTCCTACCTTAATTCCGATTGGCTGATAGAATCCTATCAGCCAATCGGAATTCGAGGGACGCCATTTGGATGACGTCCCTTAAAGGAACCGTCATTAGTCGGGAGACATCGGAAGAAGAGGATGGATCCGCGTCGCCTGCTTCAAGATGGACCCGCTCCGCACCGGATGGAAGAAGATCGAAGATGCCGCTTGGAGAAGATGTTTGCCGGTCCGGATGTCCTCTTCTTGCCGGATAGGAGGAAGACTTTGGAGCCTCTTCTGGACCTCTTCAGCACCGGATTATGGATCGCCAACCCCCCCTTGGGTTGGATGAAGATCTTGGAGCCAGGACGGATCGGTGATACCTGGATGGTGAAGACAAGGTAGGAAGATCTTCAGGGGCTTAGTGTTAGGTTTATTTAAGGGGGGTTTGGGTTAGATTAGGGGTATGTGGGTGGTGGGTTGTAATGTTGGGGGGGGGGTATTGTATGTTTTTTTTTACAGGCAAAAGAGCTGAACTTCTTGGGGCATGCCCCGCAAAGGGCCCTGTTCAGGGCTGGTAAGGTAAAAGAGCTTGTAACTTTTTTAATTTAGAATAGGGTAGGGAATTTTTTATTTTGGGGGGCTTTGTTATTTTATTAGGGGGCTTAGAGTAGGTGTAATTAGTTTAAAATTGTTGTAATATTTTTCTTATGTTTGTAAATATTTTTTTATTTTCTGTAACTTAGTTCTTTTTTATTTTTTGTACTTTAGATAGTTTATTTAATTGTATTTATTTGTAGCAATTGTGTTTAATTAATTTATTGATAGTGTAGTGTTAGGTTAATTGTAGGTAATTGTAGGTAGTTTATTTAATTATTTTATTGATAGGGTAGTGTTAGGTTTAATTATATCTTAGGTTAGGATTTATTTTACAGGTAAATTTGTAATTATTTTAACTAGGTAACTATTAAATAGTTCTTAACTATTTAATAGCTATTGTACCTGGTTAAAATAAATACAAAGTTGCCTGTAAAATAAATATTAATCCTAAAATAGCTATAATATAATTATAATTTATATTGTAGCTATATTAGGGTTTATTTTACAGGTAAGTATTTAGCTTTAAATAGGATTAATTTATTTAATAAGAGTTAATTTATTTCGTAAGATGTAAATTATATTTAAGTTAGGGGGGTGTTAGTGTTAGGGTTAGACTTAGCTTTAGGGGTTAATACATTTATTATAGTAGCGATGAGCTCCGGTCGTCAGATTAGGGGTTAATAATTGAAGGTAGGTGTCGGCGATGTTAGGGAGGGCAGATTAGGGGTTAATACTATTTATGATAGGGTTAGTGAGGCGGATTAGGGGTTAATAACTTTATTATAGTAGCGCTCAGGTCCGCTCGGCAGATTAGGGGTTAATAAGTGTAGGTAGGTGTCGGCGACGTTGTGGGGGGCAGGTTAGGGGTTAATAAATATAATATAGGGGTCTGCGGTGTTAGGGGCAGCAGATTAGGGGTACATAGGGATAACGTTGGTTGCGGCGGTGTACGGAGCGGCAGATTAGGGGTTAATAATAATATGCAGGGGTCAGCGATAGCGGGGGCGTCACATTAGGGGTTAATAAGTGTAAGGTTAGGGGTGTTTAGACTCGGGGTACATGTTAGAGTGTTAGGTGCAGACGTAGGAAGTGTTTCCCCATAGGAAACAATGGGGCTGCGTTAGGAGCTGAACGCTGCTTTTTTGCAGGTGTTAGGTTTTTTTTCAGCTCAAACAGCCCCATTGTTTCCTATGGGGGAATCGTGCACGAGCACGTTTTTGAGGCCGGCCACGTCCGTAAGCAACTCTGGTATCGAGAGTTGCATTTGCGGTAAAAATGCTCTACGCTCCTTTTTTGGAGCCTAACGCAGCATTTGATTAAACTCTCGATACCAGAGTTAAATTTATGGTGCGGCCAGAAAAAAGCCCGCGGAGCGTTAACAGCCCTTTTACCGCCGAACTCCAAATCTAGGCCTAACATTTTTGAGCTGGAATATCCTTTTAATATCAGCAGCAGGATGTGTGCGCTAGTCAAGTTTAAAATAGATATAAAAAATATGTTTTGCTTGTTTTAAATTGAAGCAAATGTTATTTAAGAAATTGTTGTTGAATTGTCATTGAATACATTTAAATTACATTGACGACTGAAAATCCACCTCCCAGTTCTCAACACCTGGGATATGGATAGCTGATAGACAAGAGTGAGTCTCTGTCCAGTGAATTATTGTAAGACTTCTAACATCGCTAGGGAACTTCTGTTCCCCCTTGATGGCTGATGTAAGCCACAGTCGTGTATATTGTCCGACTGAGTATGATGTACCTCAGAGTTGCTAACTGAGGCCAAGTCTGAAGAGCATGGAATATCACTCCCAGTTCCAGAATATTTATTAGAAGGAGGGTCTCCTCCTAAGTCCACTATCCCTGAGCCTTCAGGGAGTTCCAGACTGCATCCCAACCTAAAAGGCTGGCATCTATTGTAACAATTGTCCCATCTGACCTGCGGAAGGTCATACCCTTGGACAGATGGACCCGACATAGTCACCAGAGAAGAGAATCTCTGGTCTCTTGGTCCAGGTTTAACAGGGGGACAAATCTGTGTAATCCCCGTTCCTCTGACTGAGCATGCATAGTTGCAGCGGTCTGAAATGTAGACGTGCAAACGGTACTATGTCCCTTGCCGCTACCATTAAGCCGATTTCATTCATGTACTGAGCCACCGAAGGGCGCGGATGGGATGAAAAAAAAAAAAAAAAAAAAAACACGGCAGAAATTTAGAAACTTTGACAACCTGGACTCCGTCAGGTAAATTTTCATTTCTACAGAATCTATCAGAGTCCCTAGGAGGGAAACCCTTGAGATTGGGGATAGAGAACTCTTTCCTTGTTCACTTTCCACCCATGTGATCTCAGAAATGCCAGTACTACGTCCGTATGAGACTGGGCAATTTGGATGTTTGACGCCTGTATCAGGATGTCGTCTAAATAAGGGGCCACTTCTATGCCCCGACCGCCAAAGCGACCCCAGAACCTCCATAAAGATTCTTGGGGCTGTAGATATCCCAAAGGAAAGAGCTACAAACTGGTAATGCCTATCTAGAAAGGCAAACCTGAAAAACGATGGTGATCTTTATGCATCACAATGTGAGGATAAGCATCCTTCAAATCCATTGTAGTCCTCTATTGACTCTCCTGGATCATAGTTAAGATGGTACGAATAGTTTCCATCTTAAATGACGGAATTCTGAGGAATTTGTTTAAGATCTTTAGATCCAAAATAGGTCTGAAGGTTCCCTCTCCTTGGGAACCACAAACAGATTTGAGTAAAAACTCTGTCCCTGTTCCTCTCTTGGAACTGGATGGATCTCGTACACAATGTAAGAATGCCTCCTTCTTTATCTGGTTTGCAGATAATTGTGAAAGGCGAAATCTCCCCTTTTTTTGGGGGGGAATCTTTGAAATCCAGAAGATATCTCTGGGATATAAATTCCAATGCCTAGGGATCCTGGGCATCTCTTGCCCACGCCTGGGTGAAGAATGAAAGTCTGCCCCCTATAGGATCCGTTACCGGATAGGGGTCCGTTCCTTCATGCTGCCTTAGAGGCAGCAGCAGGCTCCTTGGCCTGCTTATCTTTGTTCCAGGTCCGATTGTCTCCAGACCGCCTTGAACTGAGCAAAAATTCCCTCTTGTTTTGCCTTAGAGGAAGAGGATGCCACACCTGCCCTGAAGTTTTTAAAAGGCACGAAAATTAGACCTTTTTTTTTTTTTTTTTTTTTTTGGCCCTTGATTTGGACCTATCCTGAGGAAGGGCATGACCTTTTCCTCCAGTGATATAAGCAATAATCTCCTTCAAACCAGGCCCGAATAGGGTCTGCCCCTTGAAGGGAAGTTAAGTAGCTTATTTATTAAAGTCACGACAGCTGACCATGATATAAGCCATAGCGCTCTGCGCGCCAGTATAGTAAAAAACAGAATTCTTACCCGTTAGTCTAGTCAAATGAACAAGGCATCAGAAAACAAAGGAATTGGCTAGCATAAGCTTGTCAAATATATTCATCCAATGGAATCGCTTAACTGTAAAGCCTCATCAAGAGACTCAACCCAGAACGCCGCAGCAGCAGTCACAGAAGCAATGTATGCAAGGGGCTGCAGGATAAAACCCTATTGAATAAACATTTTTTATCCATTGGATCTAAAAAGCACAACTGTCCTCGTCAGAGGTAGTGGTACGCTTAGCTAGAGTAGAAACTCTTCTCCATAAGTAATGGATGATCCGTGGACTGGATACACTTAACAAGAGAAATATGTTTTGCTTGTTTTAAATTGAAGCAAATGTTATTTAAGAAATTGTTGTTGAATTGTCATTGAATACATTTAAATTACATTGGCTGTTGCCATTATTAAAATGAAAGGGAAACAGTTCTCAAATATTTTTTAATTATCCATATGAAAGCAGCATTTAAAGATGTTCTTTTTTTTAGTCTGAAAAAAAAAATGTTAAAGTCAAAACTGTTTAAATTTATCACAAAAAAACAACAATAGTAATTGTGTACTTCCTGCTAATCTTCATTGGCTGAGTATTTGTAACTATCAGTCGATAATATTAATAGTTCATTAGTCATAATTAATCGTTAATTAAACATGCAAAAAAACTATATTTTTTCTGGATTTTTGCAAAAGTTTTTACACATGTACTCACAGACCAACAAGGAAGTTAAACATATATTATCAAGACGTGGAGCTAATTCTTCAATGCAGGGCCGCCACTAGAAATTTGGGGGCCCCTGACTTAAACATTGATCAGCCCCCCCCCCTTTGACATGTGCAATTTTTGACCAGGTGACTAAAACGTATTTGCACTTTATTCTTAAGTGTCTATTTAAACTTGGAAATGTTGTAAAGGTAATAACATACAAACACACAGACACACTCATATACTAAAACACACACACTCACACATAAGGATTCACATATAGACACTCTAGCAGACACACAAAGAAACACAGACACAGAAACCCAGACACTCAGCACTTGATTACATTGACCTTACAAGTAATGAGGTAAACTACAGTTTTGTAAAAAAAAAAAGGAGATTTAGAAAACAAAATATGGAGTTCTGATTATCTTTTTGTAAAGTAAGATGCCAACTAAATGATGACAACAGCATGCAGTAGCTGAAAGGAAGGGCCCTGAACTGCCTAAACAATAATTTAAAGGTTAAATGGTGGATTGGTGACTTCCATAAAGGTCTCATTAGTCTCAAAGTCTGTAGAAAGATGTGAATAATCAGTAGTAAGGTCAAAATGTCCTAAAAAGGAACAGACAATGGACACAGACACACGCAAACTCAAACTTGAACATACACCCAAGGAAACACCGACAGAGACAGCCTCAGAAAACACACAAAGACATACACACACACACACACACACAGAGAGACACCCACAGAACACACACAAAGACATACAAACACAGAGAGACAACCACATAAAACACAGAAAGACATACATACACACACCCTCACTGAGACATCCACAGAAAACAAACAAAGACATACAGACATGGACACACCCTCACAGAGACACCCACAGAAAACACACACCCTCACAGAGACATCCACAGAAAACACAGACATACATACACACCCTCACAGAGACATCCACAGAAAACACAGACATACACACCCACCCTCACAGAGGCATCCAGAGAAAATACACAAAGGCAAACATACACACACCCTCGCAGAGACACCCATAGAAAAAGCTCAAAGACATGCACACACCCTCACAGACATCCACAGAAAATGCACAAAGACATACACACCCACCCTCACAGAGAGACCCACAGAAAAAAAATACATACACACTCATAAAGACACAAACCAAAGCACAAAGACATAAACACAGACACCCACAGAAACACTCACATGAGGAAACATTTATGCAAAAAAAAAAAAATAGTTTGGAGCACCAAAAATCTTGTGAAAAGCAAATTTATTGTTTAACAACACCCCAGGGTAAGAGTGTTTAAGAATATTGCAATTGAAATACAGAGAACAAAAGGCTGACACACTCACCAATTGCAAGCAGGAGCCTTATAACAGGGATCAAGTCAGCAGCACCACAGGAAACGGGAGGAAAGAATAACCAGAATCAGGACTGTGGTGAGTCTTTTGAGACACATATAGAAGTGATAACACTGACTATTATTGGTGAGTTCTAAAAAAAGTACTTTCACTCTAACATAGCAATTGTCAGGGGAGGCGGGGGTTAACCCACGGACATTGCATGACCTAAAATCCAAGCTGGTTATGAAATGTGATTCATTCTATTTATATATGAAATGTTATACTGCGTACACACCCAACCAAAGCACCCCCATTTTTCTTTGAAACATTTATGCACCTTGCATCTCCTAAATCAACAGTGTGTGACATGAATGATAAAAATATTGCAGAAATTAAGAGATCACTTTTTAAAGAATCATATTTCTAAATGTGTAAACAAAAATAATTCTGTGAATTCAAAATTGTACATTAATGATCTGGGTAGATGGCTAGATGAAGAAAATTACTTTTAAAAGGTTGACATATTTTTGTTTGTTTTTTCCCCATTTTCCCCAACCAAGAGCACCACTTCAAATATAGTGTACAAATGTTCCCAGCTGTCAGCTGTACTTATGGATTTTGAAAATGCTGTACTCTATATGGTCTTGGTGGAACCATAAGCTGTGGCACTCATACCATTAGATCTGGTTAAATGCAGGATTTAGGCTTGTTGGTATGTTTTTCAAAATTAAGTCATCTGTAGTGTAAACTGAACAGTTTTGTGTTAACCTGTCTCATTTCAAACACTGAGCAATCTTAGAGTATAACATTTTATGAAGATGTAAAAATCTTAGATAAAATGTCTCCTTGCATCTGGAAAGTCCTTGCATAAAGGGGCAGTAAATTGGAATGTAATTAATTAATATAAAAATGCATATCTGCCAAAAGGCCACCTCCCATTTGTGTATTGAGGAGGAAACATTTCTGCATGGTTTTAAATATAGAACTTCTACAGCATTGTCAAATAATCATAAATACACTGCTGCTAAAAAAAAAAAAAAAAATGTTTTTATGGACCCCTGGCCCCACCATACAACTACTACCACACTGAAGTTACAATCCAAATTGCACAAAGAAATAAAAAACATTTTATAAGCAAGTCCTACTTCCTCTGCAAATGAAAGTTATCTGCCGTCTGACTCAGGCACACACTGTACAAACAAAGTGCCAAGTCTGTCTCACACTGTGCATAGTGGTTTAGTGAACACTCAAAAATCTTCTCAAATGCTAATACTTTACTCCTTGTAATAACATTTCCCATGCTCAATTAGCACTCTGCTGTAGTACCCACTGGTGGCTGCCAAAATGTAAAAAAAAAATAAACATTTTTTTTTAGTTTTTGCCTCATGGGGCCCCCCTGACCCATTGGGCCCCTGACAGGAGTCACCCCTGTCACCCCCTGATGGCGGCCCTGCTTCAATGCCTTAGAAGCTTTCCCTGTGGTTTATTGGATGACAGCAACATAGACACTTCTGTAAAACGTAATGTCTCATCAGTGGGGTATACAGCATACTATTTTCAGATTTTGCATTAAAAAATATTGTTTACTGTCCCTTTAAAATCAGTTCTTGATCAGCAATGCTCTACTGGACCCTAGCTGAAAACATTAGGTGAACCATTGACAAAAGGCATATGTGCATAACCACCAATCATCAGCTAGTTCCCAGTAGTGCATTTCTGCTCCTCAGCCTTTCTAGGTATGGTTTTCACCAAAGGTTACCAAGAGAACACAGTAAATTTGAAAATAGAAATAAACTGAATAATCTTAAAATTGCTTGCTCTCTCTCTGAATCGTAGAAGTTTCATTTTCCTTTTCAAGCCCCTTTTAATTGCTGCTCTTTCATGTACATAATAGAAAAAAATGGGGTAATATATCCCTTTAACTACTTCAAATACTATATGTTTTCAATACTGAAATAAGCATCAATCTCACTTAAATTCACAAATCTGCAGCTCAAGGAAACATAATGATTCTCCCCATTACATTTTTAAAATATTTATATATTTATATTCTTTATTTCTTTATATATGATTATATGCTATATAAATATAATGCAGTCATATTGCTCTAGTATTTACTAAACCACATATATGCACAGCACAAAAATACAGATAAAGCACATTCCGTAGAATGATTTACGCCTTGTAATATACCAGAGTTCAGAGGTTTACAAATAACCACGTCAAAAAATTGTGCAGAAACAGAGCAACAATTGAATCAATACAGCAGGGGATCAGTTAACTCTTTCTAACCACCATAATAAACTATCTTAAAGGTCACCATACAATAAAAAAACAGCTCTATCAACAAAGATTTAAGTTGAGAAGGAAGTAAATTCCACTGCGTAGGTGCAGTAAAATTGAATTTTCAAAGGATACTAAAATTGCTGCCGTAAATCCTTATTAATATCCCTCTTTCTGGGGGACACTAAATGTTACAGTGAAATTACAGCATACACTTTAAAATCCAGATAACCTATAGCTTTTGTTTCTCTGAGGAAATCAGGTAAGGCTTTTTCTCACAGGAGAGACAGTGATGGGTTAATAAGTCTGCTTTGTAATAAACCTTAAACCTTTTCCAGAAGAAGAAGAAGAAGAAGAAGAAAAAAATAAAAGAGTTAACATAAGACTTGCAAAAGAGAAAAAAAAATGACATCTAACCCAATTTTGACCCTTGATATTTGAGACAGCAGATCAAATGCTTCGCACAGCCGCCTAGCGCAGTCCCTTCACTTTGTTCTGCGTATCTGAAGTGCAGTATTAGCACAACCTCCTTACCTTAAAAAAACAGAGCTGAAACTAGAAGCTTAGACTCTCTAAAAATACCCAGAGTTTAATCGACATCTTGGACAGTTCAGTGACTGTTTGAAAAGAAGAAAGGCTAGAAGTGTCTTTTTTATATTACGTTGCATCAAAAGAAATTGGTTGTGTTTTGGAAGAGATAACTACAAAATATTCTTACAGTAATGCTTACATATATCTGGTATTCTTCTTTTTGTGTGGACACTGTTCTTTTTAACATAACAGGTGGAATATAAGATACTTTTTATGTGAATTCACAAGACGGCAGTGTGGAATACTCACTAAATATGGCTACACAGTTCAAACTCTTCTGAGTGAATACTGTAGTATTTTGGAACTCTACATCCATACATTGCTACAAAAATGACATTAAATGTACTAAAGGGATATGAAACTAGAGACAAATTATTTCATGACATTGTTTTGTTGTACTCTGTCTTTGTTTATAGCGCTGCGAAATCTGTTGGCCCTCTACAAATAACCAATAATAATAATAATAATAAAAGTACAATTTTGAGAAACTCTCCAATTTACTTCTAGTTTTTAAGGGCGGGGATAGAACTACCAATGGTGCAGCAGGGGCAACAAGTTCCATAGCAGCCAGTCTATGCATAAGCATGTGCAGAATGTGTACAATCCTATTGCAAGGAAGGCTTTTATTAGTGCAGGTTGCAGGTCCATCTTATCGCTCTGTCTGTCTGTCTATAATAGCTATACAGAGCAGCATGTATATTACTAAGGAAAATCTGTGTGGACAGAGAACAGAGGCGCCTTATGGGACAGTATCGCTCATCAAATAGAAGATAATAGTAAAGCAGCCCAGAGCGGGGGTACTCAAAAAAGTAGCGGCATAAACGTATGCCTCACAGCGCAGGACGGGACCTAGGTCGCCCGACAGACACACCAGCTGGATTAGCACAAGGAGTCAGGGACCCAATCGGCAGCAGTTTGCAGGACCACGTCACAGGGGAGCTGTCCGTGAAACACCCAATCACCGGTTTTGGCAGTATGATGGACAGGTTGGCGAGCCAACCAAATAACGTCAGACGTAGAGCAGGAATATCAAAAACTCGGAAGTTTATTTAAAATGCATAAATAAAAGTATAAAAGATATGCAGCAATAAGCAACGCGTTTCTCGATCCTCCAGTCGTTTCATCAGGCTAGTATATTACTACTATTGCTTACAACTGAGTTACCTTTGGAGGGCCAAGATTTTTTTTTAGCACCAGGACCCTCTGTTGAGTAGGTCTGCTACTGGTTAAGAGCATATGTAGGTAGACACATAAGAGTGCACGTATCTGGAGCAGTATATGACAACAATTTTACAGCATCGCTTTTAACAATATTATACATTGTGCAAAAGCTAATTGTATAACATTGTTAAAAGCAAGACTACTGATATATAGTGCTCCAAAAACATGCATGCTATCTGAGCCTACATTAGTATGCTCTCAAACAAAGGCTACCAAGAGAACAAAATACATTTTATAATATGATCAATTGGAGACATTTTTTTTTTAAAGTGTACGCTCTGTCTGAATAACACCAAACATTTTTGAGTACCATGTCCCTTTAATGTCACTATAAATATATATAACTATATCTACCATACAGAACCTGACATCATGACAAAAAAATATTTAACTAATTTGCATATGTGATGGTGTCACAGAAAGTGACATGATAAATGTACCCTTTACAGAACATTAACATATTTAAAAGAAGTACAATTGATGTCCAATAAAATGTATAGCTAAACAAATTATGATACTGTAAAATAGCAACAGCAAAAAAAAAACACCAAAATTAATGTGTTTGTTTAGGTACAACAATGATAAAAGAACATAAATACAAATCATGATAGTTTAATAAAAATTAATTTATTAAGCACCATCCATAAATACTTAAAGGGACATTAAACACTAACGGCTAGATTACGAGTTTTGCGTTAGAAGCTGTGCAGTGCTAACGAGCAGTTTATGCTCACCGCTTACTTACAGACAGCGCTGGTATTAGGGTTTTTACAAACCCGGCGTTAATCGCAAAAAAAGTGATCATAGAGCAAAATTTTGCTCCACATCTCACCTCAATACCAGCGCTGCTTACGTTAGCGATGAGCTGGCTGGATGTGCTCGTGCACGATTTCCCCATAGGAATCAATGGGGGAGAGCCGGCTGAAAGAAAACCTAACACCTGCAAAAAAGCAGCGTAAAGCTCCTAACGTAGCCCCATTGATTCCTATGGGGAAAATACATTTATGTCTACACCTAACACCCTAACATGAATCCCGAGTTTAAACACCCCTAATCTTACACTTATTAACCCCTAATCTGCCGCCCCCGACATCGCCTCCACATACATTATATTATTAACCCCTAATCTGCCGCTCCGGACACTGCCGCCACCTACATTATACTTATGAACCCCTAATCTGCTGCCCCCAACATCGCAGACACCTACATTATATTTATTAACCCCTAATCTGCCGCCCCCAAAGTCGCCGAAACCTACCTATACTTATTAACCCCTAATCTGCCACCCCAAACATCGCCGCCACTATATTAAAGTTATTAACCCCTAAACCTAAGTCTAACCCTAACACCCCCTAACTTAAATATAATTTAAATAAATCTAAATAAAATTACTATCATTAACTAAATTATTCCTATTTAAAACTAAATACTTACCAATAAAACCCTAAGCTAGCTACAATATAACTTATAGTTACATTGTATCTAGCTTAGGGTTTATTTTTATTTTACAGGCAAGTTTGTATTTATTTTAACTAGGTAGAATAGTTATTAAATAGATATTAACTATTTAATAACTACCTAGCTAAAATAAAGACAAAAGTACCTGTAAAATAAAACCTAACCTAAGTTACAATTACACCTAACACTACCACTATAATTAAATCAATTCCCTAAATTAAATACAATTATCTAAAGTACAGAAAAAAAAAACCCACTAAATTAAGGAAAATAATAAACAAATTACAAGATTTTTAAACTAATTACACCTAATCTAATCCCCCTAACAAAATAAAAAAGCCCCCCCAAAATAAAAAAAGCCCTACCCTACACTAAATTACAAATAGCCCTTAAAAGGGCCTTTTGCGGGGCATTGCCCCAAAGTAATCAGCTCTTTTACCTGTAAAATAAATTACAAATCCCCCCCAACATTAAAACCCACCACCCACACAACCAACCCTACTCTAAAACCCACCCAATCCCCCCTTAAAAAAACTTAACACTAACCCCCTGAAGATCACCCTACCGGGAGACGTCTTCATCCAGCCGGGCAGAAGTGGTCCTCCAGACGGGCAGAAGTCTTCATCCAAGCCGGTCAGAAGTGGTCCTCCAGACGGGTGGAAGTCTTCATCCAGACGGCATCTTTTATCTTCACCCATCCGGCGCGGAGCGGGTCCATCTTCAAGACATCCGACGCGGAGCATCCTCTTCTTTCCACGGCTACGACTGAATGAAGGTTCCTTTAAATGATGTCATCCAAGATGGCGTCCCTTCAATTCCGATTGGCTGATAGAATTCTATCAGCCAATTGGAATTAAGGTAGGAAAAATTATATTGGCTGATGCAATCAGTGTGTGTGTATGAAAGGTCAATGAGTTTCTGGACTCCTGACAGACCCTTGCATCTTTCATCCATTGCTGCACTGAAGTTTCTGGATTCTGAGTCATGGGGAAAGCAAAAGAGTTGTCAAAGGATCTGCGAGAAAAGGTAGTTGAACTGTATGAAACAGGAAAGGGATGTAAAAAGATATCCAAGGAATTGAGAATGCCAAACAGCAGTGTTCAAACTCTAATCAAGAAGTGGAAAATAAGGGGTTCTGTTGAAACCAAACCACGGTCAGGTAGACCAACTAAAATTTCAGCCACAACTGCCAGGAAAATTGTTCGGATGCAAAGAAAAACCCACAAATAACTTCAGGTGAAATACAGGATTCCCTGAAAACATGTGGTGTGGTTGTTTCAAGATGCACAATAAGGAGGCACTTGAAGAAAGATGGGCTGCATGGTCGAGTCGCCAGAAGAAAGCCATTACTACGGAAATGCCACAAAGTATCCCATTTACAATACGCCAAACAGCACAGAGACAAGCCTCAAACGTTCTGGCACAAAGTCATTTTGAGTGATGAGACCAAAATTTAGCTTTTTGGCCACAACCATAAACGCTACATTTGGAGAGGAGTCAACAAGGCCTATGATGAAAGGTACACCATTCCTACTGTGAAACACGGAGGTGGATCGCTGATGTTTTGGGGATGTGTTAGCTACAAAGGCACAAGAAATTTGGTCAGAATTGATGGCAAGATGAATGCAGTATGTTAGCAAAATTTGCATTCATCAGCCCGGAAGCTGCGCATGGGATGTACTTGGATATTCCAACATGACAATGATCCTAAGCACAAGGCCAAGTCGTTGGCTACAGCAGAATAAAGTGAAGGTTCTGGAGTGGCCATCTCAGTCTCCTGACCTCAATATCATTGAGCCACTCTGGGGGGATCTCAAACGTGCAGTTCATGCAAGACAGCCCAAGAATTTACAGAAACTGGGGTCTTTTTGCCAGGAAGAATGGGCAGCTTTACAATCTGAGAAGATAAAGAGCCTCATCCACAAATACCACAAAAGACTTCAGCTGTCATTGATGTTAAAGGGGGCAATACACAGTATTAAGAACTTGGGTATGTAAACTTTTGATCAGGGTCATTTGGGTAGTTTCTGTTGTCATTATGATTTAAAAAGAGTAAACACAGTTGATTGATAATAAATGGCTTCAGCCAAACAATAACCATGAGTGAAAGAAAAGTTTTTGTGTTATCATTCATATTCTCTTAAAAATGGCCAAGAAATCATAAATTCTGCCAGGGTATGTAAACTTATGAGCACAACTCTATATATATAAATGGGGTGTCAATCAGCCCGATCATATATGATTGGGCGGATTTATGTCCACAGCTTCAGAGCAGGCGGACAAGTTATGGAGCAGCGGTCTTCAGACTGCTGCTTCATAACTACTGTTTCCGGCAAGCCATTCGGAGCTTGATAATTCGGCCCCAATGAAGCTACAGTTCTTCAAATCAAGAACAAATGAACAATATGGAAGTGACTTAAAGGTACATAAGACTTTAGGTAGCAAGACATATTGGGATATATTGGTAGCTGTGGCTCCTTGATTACTGCATTTGTTATATTAGGAAACACTAATAAATATTTTGGTACAATAACCTTGAATTTCTAACTTTTATGTACACTATGTAACAAATGTGCTAGTTGTCTGTTAAAGGGATAGTAAACACTTTATATTACCAAGGGGGGGGGTTGAGTATATTGCAAAGTTTTTTTACTATACACAATTTTTTTTTTTTTATTAAAAACTCAAATAGTTCACTTGCTTTTGTGTAAGTTGTGCTTGTCCCAAACTTTCTAAAGAGGGCCAAACAAATCAGTTTGTTTTTGACTTGCAAATGCTGCAAATCACATTATCTTGTAAAGGCAATTTGCAGGACTTTGAAACCTAGGTTACAAATGTTGCTTTGTGTCCTCTCTAGGGAGCGTAGGACAAACTACTTTTTTTAAAAAAAAAAAGTAATAGATTTTAATGTCCCTTTAAGTTGTGTATTGTTGGAACAGCCCTGACATATCCCCTGCTCTCAATGTTGAAGGTCATAAAATCCAGAGGCCAAGACTATAGTGCTGGGATAAATACATGAAGCACACTGACAAGGTGCTAAGGAGCAATTAAATAAATGCCGTTTGTCTAGTGACATGTTTATGAGGAAGAATGCATCTCCCTACACAGTCCTACCTCACAAATTATCCCTCTACCTACAGCCTATAATTAGATTGTAATTCCCAGTGATATAAATAGCTGAATAAAGCCTTTCAGTACTCAAGGGGACAGTAGGTTAATACAAACACAGCAACATATTTCCCTGAATATTGTTTATCGCTTAAATAAAGTGTTTAAAAATAAAGTTTTTTCAAATGCAGCAACCAACCATCTGGTAGAACAGTCATGGCTTTAAATGGATATTAAAGTCATGTGATTTTTCATTGTATTTAAAAGATAACATTTCATAGACATTGATGTTTCTGTTCTGAGAAGGAAAAAAAAAAATCAGATTTTATGCTGGTGAGGGTTGTTACTGTTTACCAATAAAGCAAGGGGGAGTAATACTTCTTATTGGCCAGTGAGCAATCAGTCCCCAGGGTCCAGCTATACATCATTAGATACCAAAGCTGATAAACAAAAATGGTACAGGTAGTTAGTCAAAGACCATGCTGCACTAGCAACAAATAGCAGGGTGGGTTTTTTTTTAACTTTTAAAGTTTCACATTTTTATAATAATATGATCTGAAAGGACGATGAATCCAAATTTTTTTTTTCATGATTCAAAAAGAGAATATGATTTCAAAAAAGTTTCCAATTTACTTCTATTATTAAATGTGCATCGCTATCATGTTATTCTTTATTGAAGAGATATCTAGATAGGTAGCGTGCACATGTCTGGGGCACTACATGACAGGAAATAGCGCTGCCATCTAGTGCGCTTACTAATGTATAACACTGTTGCAAAACTGCAGATACGTGCACACTCCCAAACTTACTGTCCTGCTTTTCAGCAAACGACAACAAGAGAACAAAACATGTGATAATATAAGTAAATTGGAAAGTTGTTTAAAATTTTATGTTCTATCTGAATCATAAAATAAACATTTTGGGTTTTATGTTCCTTGAAGACTAGAAAATAAATGCAAATGTTACCAAGTGAATCACAGCTCCATAATCCAGATAAAAAATGTAATCATTTCAGATAATCTTTTATTTATACCCCTCCCTCCATAAAGAAATGTTACATCTGGCATTTCTAACCTATATACCAGGGGTTAAAGCAACCCTCCAATAGTTTTTATGCAGATTTCTTTCTTTCCTATATTAAATATTAATATCACATCCTGCATATGAACCATTGGGTGTTAAGCAGCACTTTCGTGGACTTCATTTGTGTCATACAAGACATTGCTAACTATGTGAAGGTGTCTAATATTGGTGCACTAGCCTCTGCAGGATATGTGCGTATGCCACTGGAAAACTTTAATAACTTTTATTAGAAGCAATTTTGCTATTTGAAGTATAATGCAAAAATGCTTCTATTTCAAATTGAAATTCACCCATGCACATTTCAATTTATCCCTTTCTATAGGTGTAAACATTTCCATTGGTTTAAAGGGATAGAAAAGTCAAACCTGTCCTCAAGCCTCCCCAATGGTCCAGGTTTTCAGGATAACCTTGGATGAGAGCAGGTAAAATAACTATGGTTACTAATCAGCTGATTATTTCACCTGTGCTCCAGTTAAAATATCCTCAAAATCTGTCCTGTTAGGGAGGTCTGAAGACAGGTTTGAAAACCAATGAGATAGAGCAAGTTATTTTCAAGACCCTTTTAAATTCACTTCTATTTTCAAATATACTTTGCTCTCTTGGTATCTCTAAGCTCATATCCTACACTAGAGAGAGCTAGTTGCTGATTGGTGCCTGCACACATTTGTCTCTTGTGATTGGCTGACTAGATGTGTTCATCTAGCTGCCAGTTGTGCACTGCTGTTCCTTTAGCAAAGGATAAGAAGAGAATGAAGCAAATTTTATAATAGAAATAAAATGAAAAGTTGTTTGAAATTGTGTGTTCTATCTGAATCATGAAGAAACCTTTGGGGTTTCCTGTCCTTTTAAGAAGCCCACCTAAACTCAGGTGCTTGTCTTTGGAGTATTATATTAAAGGGACACTGAACCCAAATATTTTCTTTCGTGATTCAGATAGAGCATGCAATTTTAAGCAACTTTCTAATTTACTCCTATTATCAATTTTTCTTCGTTCTCTTGCTATCTTTATTTGAAAAAGAAGACATCTAAGCTTTTTTTGTTCAGAACTCTGGACAGCACTTTTTTATTGGTGGATGAATTTATCCGCCAATCAGCAAGAACAACCCAGGTTGTTCACCAAAAAATGGGCCGGCATCTAAACTTACATTCTTGCATTTCAAATAAAGATACCAATAGAATGAAGAAAATTTGATAATAGGAGTAAATTAGAAAGTTGCTTAAAATTTCATGCTCTATCTGAATCACAAAAGAAAAAATTTGGATTCAGTGTCCCTTTAAGACAGTGGGGGACAAATTATCAAGCTTCGAATTCAGGCTCGCCGGAAACAGCAGTTAAGAAGCAGCAGTCTAAAGACCGCTGCTTCATAACTGATCTGCTGCCTCTGAGGCTGCGGTCTTCAATCCGCCTGATCCTATACGATCGGGCTGATTGACAACCCCTGCTAGCGGCCGCGGCCCTGCAGGGGGTGGCATTGCACAAGCAGTTCACTGCTCGTGCAATGATAAAAGCCGACAGCGTATGCGGACATGATACGCTACATCGTATCATGTCCTTCCACAGTTTAATAAATCGGCCCCAGTAAGTCTTAATCTAATTTTTTTTTAAAGTAGTAATGATCCAACCTGTAAGGCAGCCTTGTGTTGATGCTAGAACCAGTCTATACTGAGTTACCTTGGAGCTATTGTTAGCTATCTGAAACTTAGTTCTCTGAGTGAAAATAGAATTCTAATATAGTTCCTCATTTGTAAAGGATAGCTGTACATGTATTACAAATAATCTGTGTATTCTATATATCCCTTTAAGAAATTTCACAGACCTTACGCAGTCTTTACATGATGTATACACATTACGTTTTAAGTTATACTGTCAGCTACATTTTCTGCTTTCTGACTTTTATCCCCCTCTTCTGTTTCAAAACCAACCTCATAACACATCATTCCTAATTAGATGATTAGTGCTTTGAAGGGCAGAAGAGAAGTGATTTGCATAATTTAATCATAAAAAGAAGTTAAAGATACGGATTTTGCTGTTCGTTTGTACAATTATCTGCTCAGCCTGGGGGGGCTGAGATATTAATGTGATTAAACAGTATTTCTGCATTAAACATGCAACTGTGTGTCCTCTATTAAAGCTGGGCTAGAGGCAAATGAAAAATTAATTTTAGGAGACAATCAATTTTATTCTACATGATCATAATAAGTAACGGCCCATCTGAAGACAAATCATTCTGCCCTGGGTGGGTACACATGCCATGTAGTTGGGATGGCACAACAAGTCTACATTTCCACAAATTATAGAAGAACAGTTACACATTGTCTGTCAGATATCATTTTATCTGCTAATCACAGCTTGGAATTTCCTAGAAGTTAGGTGAATCTGCTGCACAAGACAAATCACAGGCGTTTTATTAGATAGGTATTAGGAACCAGATGAAAATATGTTGTTGCGTAACACAAATTGCAAAATGCTAAAGGCCCAAAGCAAAAAAATAACGCATCACAACGTAGAACATTCTCTCCAAATAACAAATAGGGCCCTAAATATAAGCGACATAAAAGTGTATAACCCCATTTTAAAGGGACACTCAATCAAAATTAAACTTTTATTATTCAGATAGAGCATGCAATTTTAAACAACTTTATTTACTTCCATTAACAAAATGTGCACAGTCTTTTTATATTTAAACTTTTTGAGTCACCAGCTCCTACTGAGCATGTGCAAGAATAAGTGTGTATGCATTTGTGAATGGCTGATTGCTGTCACATGGTACGTGTATGCATTTGTGATTGGCTGATGGCTGTCACATGGTACAGGGGGAGTGGAAATAGACATAACTTTTAAAATTGTCAGAAAAAAATCTACTACTCATTTGAAGTTCAGACTAAGTTCTATTGCATTGTCTTGTTATCTTGCATTTGTTGATTATGCAAATCTACAGTGTTGACTGGTCCTTTAAGTCACTTTTAATTAAAGGGATATGAAAGTTTCCAATTTGTTTCTATTATTAAATTTGCTTTGTTCCCATGGTAGATAGGTGTCTGGAACACTGCATGGCAGTAAATAGTGCAGTTATCTAGTGCTCTGCACATGGATAACATTCTTGAAAAACTGTTGTCATACAGTACTCCAGATATGTGCACGTTCCTGAGCTTACATCCCTAATTTTCAACAAAAGAGACCAAGAGAACAAAGAAAATGTGAAAATAGAAGTAAATTAGAAAGTTGTTTAAAATTGCAGGCTCTACCTGAATCATGAAAGAAAAAAAAATTGGGTTTCATATCCCTTTAAATAAAAGGGATTATTTTAAATAAATGAAAATAGCTGCAAGGTGTTATTCTCCTCATATTGCAGTCACAGAAAGTGTATTTTGCAGCTTAAAGAGACAGTAAACACCAGAATTGTTGTTGTTTAAAAATGTAGATAATCCCTTTATTACCCATTCCCCAGTTTTGCATAACTAACACAGTTATATTAATGTACTTTTTACCTCTGTGATTACCTGGGGGTCGATCCGATATAAATCCTCGCCCGCAAAAGCCGGCGACGCCAATATTTGCGCGGGTTTGGTATCACATATACGGCGTAACCTAGAAGTTACGCCCGTATATTTCTGCCGTCGGCCGCAGTTTTTTGGGCCATAGGCAGGTATACCAAACCCGCGCAGTTTGGTATCCAATATGCAGCGTAAGGACTTACGTGGCGAAAATGGAGAAAACTTACTCCATTTTCACCTCGCCACAAAAAGCAGCCGTAAGAAGCCTTACGCTGACTATTGGAGCCCCGTAACTCCCTAAACTAACTAGAAAATAAACCTAACACCTAACGCATGCGCAATGTCTATCTCCCTGTCAACCGCGATCTGCTAAAATAAACCTAACACCTAACGCATGCGCAATGTCTATCTCCCTGTCAACCGCGATCCCCCCCCCCCCCCGAAATCCCTAATAAAGTTATTACCCCCTAAACCGCCGCTCCCGGACCCCGCCGCCATCTACATAAACTAACCCCCTACTGTGAGCCTCTAAAACCGCCGCCATCTACCTTATCTATCCCCTAATCTGACCCCTTACACCGCCGCCACCTATATAAAAATTATTAACCCCTAATCTAATCCCCCTATACCGCCGCCAGCTATATTAATATTATTAACCCCTAATGTAAGCCCCTTACACCGCCGCCATCTCTATTAAAATGATTAACCCCTAATTTAATCTACCTACCCCGCCGCCAGCTATATTATCTATATTAACCCTAAGTATATTATAGTTAATATAGTTATTACATTATATATATTAACTATATTAACCCTAATTATATTAGGGTTAATATAGTTAATATAGTTACTATAGTATTTATATTAACTATATTAACTCTATCTAACCCTAACTAAATTTATATTAAATTAATCTAATTCATTTATAAACTAAAATATTCCTATTTAAATCTAAATACTTACCTATAAAATAAACCCTAAGATAGCTACAATATAATTAATAATTACATTGTAGCTATGTTAGGGTTAATATTTATTTTACAGGTAAATTGTTAATTATTTTAACTAGGTATAATAGCTATTAAATAGTTATTAACTATTTAATATCTACCTAGTTAAAATAATTACCCAATTACCTGTAAAATAAATCCTAACCTAAGTTACAAATACACCTACACTATCAATAAATTAAATAAACTACAAACATCTATCTAAAAATACAATTAAATTAACTAAACTAAATTACAAAAAAAAACAAACACTAAATTACAAAAAATAAAAAAGATTACAAGATTTTTAAGCTAATTACACCTATTCTAAGCCCCCTAATAAAATAATAAACCCCCAAAATAAAAAAAATTCCCTGCCCTATTCTAAATTCAACAAATTTCAAAGCTCTTTACCTTACCAGCCCTTAAAAGGGCCTTTTGTGGGGCATGCCCCAAATAATTCAGCTCTTTTGCATACAACAAATACAATACCCCCCCCCCCCCCCATTACAACCCACCACCCACATACCCCTATTCTAAACCCACCCAAACCCCCCTTAAAAAAGCCTAACACTACCCCCCTGAAGATCTCCCTACCTTGTCTTCACCACACCGGGCCGAACTCCTGATCCGATCCGGGCGATGTCTTCCTCCAAGCGGCAAAGAAGAATTCTTCCTCCAGCGATGTCATCCTCCAAGCGGCAAAGAAGAATTCTTCCTCCGGCGACGTCTTCCTCCAAGCGGCAGCAAAGTCTTCATTCTTCCGGCGGCATCTTCAATCTTCTTTCTTCGCTCCGCCGCCGCGGAGCATCCATCCCGGCCGACTGCTGAACTTGGAATGAGGTACCTTTAAATGACGTCATCCAAGATGGCGTCCGCCGAATTCCGATTGGCTGATAGGATTCTATCAGCCAATCGGAATTAAGTTAAAAAAATCTGATTGGCTGATTGAATCAGCCAATCAGATTCAAGTTCAATCCGATTGGCTGATCCAATCAGCCAATCAGATTGAGCTCGCATTCTATTGGCTGATCGGAACATTACTTCATATATTAGAACCTTGTGTTAAAAGAATTCTCTATCCCTAATGAAATTAGTTTAAATAAAAGCTGCTATTCGAATATCTTTGTTGAGCCCCCAATGATTGTAAGTTCTTAGTGTGTGAATCCACCATAGTTCCCTCCTGTTTATTATTTTATTAGGGGGCTTAGAATAGGTGTAATTAGCTTAAAAATCTTGTAATCTTTTTTTATTTTTTGTAATTTAGTGTTTGTTTTTTTTTGTAATTTAGTTTAGTTAATTTAATTGTATTTTTAGATAGATGTTTGTAGTTTATTTAATTTATTGATAGTGTAGGTGTATTTGTAACTTAGTTTAGGATTTATTTTACAGGTAATTGGGTAATTATTTTAACTAGGTAGATATTAAATAGTTAATAACTATTTAATAGCTATTATACCTAGTTAAAATAATTAACAATTTACCTGTAAAATAAATATTAACCCTAACATAGCTACAATGTAATTATTAATTATATTGTAGCTATCTTAGGGTTTATTTTATAGGTAAGTATTTAGATTTAAATAGGAATATTTTAGTTTATAAATGAATTAGATTAATTTAATATAAATTTAGTTAGGGTTAGATAGAGTTAATATAGTTAATATAAATACTATAGTAACTATATTAACTATATTAACCCTAATATAATTAGAGTTAATATAGTTAATATATATAATGTAATACCTATATTAACTATAATATAGTTAGGGTTAATATAGATAATATAGCTGGCGGCGGGGTAGGTAGATTAAATTAGGGGTTAATCATTTTAATAGAGATGGCGGCGGTGTAAGGGGCTTACATTAGGGGTTAATAATTTTAATATAGATGGCGGCGGTGTTAGGGGCTCACTTTAGGGGGTTATAGATATAATATAGCTGGCGGCGGTTTAGGGGTTAATAACTTTATTAGGTTGCGGCGGGGTAAAGGAGCGGCGGTTTAGGGGTTAATAACCTTTTTATTGTTAGGCTAGTGAGGGGGGATAGCGGATAGAGGGTTAGACAGTGCGGGCTATGTTAGGGAGGCGTGTTAGACAGTGCGTGCTATGTTAGGGAGGCGTGTTAGACAGTGCGTGCTATGTTAGGGAGGCGTGTTAGACAGTGCGGGTGTTTTAAACTTTAGTCAGGTTTTATAGGCGCCGGCAGTTTCTAACGTGCCGCAAGTCACTGGCGACGCCAGAAATTTGTACTTACGCAGATTTCTGGACATCGCTGGTTTGTGAGACTTACGGCACGTTAGCATCTGACGGCGACCTATATGGGATGGCTCGAGTTGCGAGCTGAAACTGCGGGCGACGCCGGTTCCCTCGCTTGCGCCGCAAACTGCGATCGATATCGGATCGCGCCCCTGGTATCTAAGCCTCTGCAAACTGCCCCCTTATTTCAGTTTTTTGACAGACTTGCATTTTTAGCCAATCAGTGCTGACTCCTAGGAGCTTCACGTGCCTGAGCTCAATGTTATCTATGTGAAACACATGAACTAAAGCCCTCTAGTGGTGAAAACTGTCAAAATGCTTTCAGATTAGAGGCGGCCTTCAAGGTCTAAGAAATTAGCACATGAACCTCCTAGGTTTAGCTTTCAACTAAGAATATCAAGAGAACAAAGCAAAATTGGTAATAAAAGTAAATTGGAAAGTTGTTTAAAATTACATGCACTATTTAAATCATGAACTTTTTTTTTTTTACTTGACTGACCCTTTAAATATTTCACTATTATTTTTTACTATTTATTAACATTAAAAATTAAATATGGGCTGGTAGTTTCACTCTACCAGGAGAATTTTTTTTTATTGTTAACAGTTTTAAAGTTTCATTATTTTCACTGCTGGATGGAGATCTGAATAATATCAAATGCATAATATCAGATGGGACACTACACAACTAATATCATTCAAAAAATACATCTGCATATTATTCTCAGGCTAATATGTGTTCTAAATACATCATTATATAATTCTAGCATTTATCAGTGCTGAGTTCATACTTGCTTTACTGTGATCTTGAGGGATTTCAAATAAAGTGAATGTTCCTGCAAATGCCAGATGTTGGTTTCCTTGCAAGTCGCAGGACAAGCATCCTGATAGGCTGCTTAAAGTCCTTTTACAATGGAATGAGTTACATAGTAATTTTTTAGGTAAAATATCTTCCTTTTTTACAAAGACATGTTAATGTGATATTTTCTAGTGAGCTTTTGACAAATATACTGCATCACTTTCAAGAAATGCAACATATTGGCATTACGCCCCTTTAAAGAGAAGCATTATGTTGCTACTACCGTTTGTTTAGTTTACAAGTGAATTATAATATATCTTAATGTTCCTACTTGAATGGATAAATGCAACAAAATATAAGCAGTACATGCAATGCCATCGGACAAGGCAATAAATCAGTAAATTCAATAACAGTATACATTACCCCACAGTACACTAGCACATAATACAACCTAATGACAAATTAACATGTATAATGCTACAATATAACTTAATAACAAAGTAAAGAGCATATGAAACAACACCAGAATAGCACAGCTTGCACGTTACATAGCATTTAAAATACACAAGGTCGTAAGGCAGAGATGAAACGCAATGATATATTGAGGATGCACAACTACCCAGCAAAATTCTTCACCTCAAGATTGGAAAAGAATAATAATAAATGATTCTCAGTGAATATGTGTTAAGTCAAAGAAAAACAAAAGAATTGGAGTAAAATAAAATGGACCACTGCTTGAGGCATGTGATGCGTTAGAAGATATGACATCTGAAGACAGCCCTAATTAAAGGACATAAAAGTTGTAATTAAAATGGGAAGAATAGTTAAATAATTTAATTTGCACATGACCTGCTGCCCTGTAGTGTGTTTAGCTTTTGTGCTCCCCTAGGCATAGGAAAATCTGTTGTTCTCTGAATCCTACACCAACCTATACCAACCATTTTGGCTGATACATTGCTAAGAGCCACTGACACATTTTATCTCTTCCCCTCCGAATCATGCCATCATAGGTGCAGTCATAGTTGATGCAGGCCAATATAATAAGCCCCTGCCACTACCTATTTTGTGTGCGTTGGAGCCAAATGTTTATGCAGCTTGCAGCTGGGTGGGTCACATGCACTGTAAAGTGACAGTTCTAGCATTGATAATGTTTAACAGAAGCATTTTCACAAACATGTATACAGCAGACAATCTTTTAATTGTATTAAATGGATATCAAACCAAAACTTTTTCTTTCATGATTCAGATAAAACATGCAATTTTAAACAACTTTCCAATTTACTTGTATTATCTAATATGCTTCATTCTCTTTTTATCCTTTGTTGAACAGAATTGCTAGGTAGGCTCTGGAGCAGCAAATGACTACATATATGCCTCTTGTCATTGGCTTACCTGATGGGTCGAGCTAGCTCCCAGTAGAGCTCTGATGTTTCCTCAATAAAGGATACTACGAGAACAATGAAAATTTGATAATAGAAGGAAATTGGAAACTTGTTTAAAATGCTATGCTCTATCTGAATCATAAAAGAGACATTTTGGGTTTCATGCATTGCTATAAATGTTAAATAAGAAAGCTTATGCAGGATAAAAGAAAGTGAGGAAATTGTGTCAGACAGAAAGTACATTTAGTCTGTGGCTAGGGGGTAACATACAGCAAGCCAAGCTGTAAAGCAGATGTTATACAGTTTAGCTGTAGACAACAGAAGTTTCATTAGTGTAAACCACATAAAACAATAGTGTTATATTCTAGTCTGGTACAAGTTATATTCAAGCCAACTACATGTATCATTTTATATTAAACTGCAGCCAGTCACATGACATCACAACAAACTCCAACTAAAATCAAGAGGTGCATACAAATAATATGCAGTTCTAACAAATGGAGAATAGCTTTATAAGCAGAATGAGACATGAAGTGTAGAATTTTGAGGTTTAAACATGTTTTTTGTCACAGTGTTATGTGTTACTTGCACTGAATACTGGGCATATGTGGTAAGAATAAAAATAAAGTTCATGTATGAGCTAGAGGCATTTCAGGTTTGAAACAAAAAGTTTTAAAGGGACATGAATGTACAACAATAAAATAAGCTAATGTATAAGACCATTTTATTATAGCACTGTTGCTTGCACATAACTGGGTTTAACCCCTGTACATGAGTTAAACACATAGTTAAAGTCAGTTCTAGAGCAGCAATGCACTACTAGGACCTAGTAAAACATACCTGGTAACATAAATACAAGAGGCACATGTGCATAGGTAGAATTTTCACGAAAGGGTTGGTCGGTGGGCTATCCGGGCACTTAATCGGTGTGCTTGGGTGGTCTGTGGGTAAGACCAAGGGAAATTCTGTAAAACAGGAAATATTGCTGTCTTTGGGATAGATTAAGAGTGGAGCCCTATTTATCGTTCTCGCTCATGCACTAACTGTGCTCACCTTTGGCTTTTTGCGCGCGTCGTTCACCTCACGTATTACAAGTTGAAAGTAAAAAGTTTTCACTTGCGCGCTATAACCCGAAGTAGAAAATCGCCACCGCATTAACGTATTCTCCCATAGACTTAAATGAAGAGGGAAAAGTGAAAAAAAAAAAATAACACCTTCCCAATCCCATTTTCTCAGCTGCGCTAACCCAACATGAAATTGGAATATTTCACATTCCAATGTTCTTCAAATAGCAGAATATGTTCTATTTATTCATAAATACATATTTATATATATATATCTCATGGTATTTTGGTAAAATATTTATCTATACCTATATATATTGTTGATTATATAATAATAATAGGTATAGATATATACAAATATATATAGGGAAGGAATATCTATTTATAAAAAACTTAGAACATATTGTCCTATCTGAAGAACATTGGAATATTAAATATTTACAGTACAAACAATTAAATATGAATATTGCATAAATATGATTTCTCATGTTTGCAGCTACTTGATGTCTATATAAATATATATATATATATATATATATATACATTTATTTATGTGTTTATATGTGTATATATGTCTCTAAATACACATATACACATGTAAATACATAATACATATGTACACACACACACGTGTATATATATATATATATAAACAAGCTTGCACTCGCTGGACTTTTAAAGTGCCTTTAATTATAGTGTGACGTTTCAAGGATACAAATCCCCTTTCTCACTACAACTCCCCTACAAAACCAAAAGCCCCTTTTTTACTTGTGTCAGCAGGTTTCAATCTTTTCACAAAACAAATCCCCCTTTTTAATTGGGGTCTTACTGTGCCCTGCCTCTAGATTTGCCATGCCTCCTTCCTGCTGAACACCTTTAAGAAAGGAGCTGTGTACATGAGCGTGATTATTTACAGGCCGCTGCATGCTCTGAACTGTAGTTTCCAACATGTAGTCTAAGAGGCAGCTGAAGGTTGCCAACCACAGCCATTTGAAATTGGACAATAGGGCATGGTAGTGTCCCATGTACTGGGCAGTCCTTGGATGCGAAGCACAGGCTTAGCAACCACTGTGTGAAATATTAAATGTACACAAGTTGTAATTATCACATTAGAAACATTTTTAAAGGGTGGTGATTTGTTTTTATAATTGGTTATCATAGGGAAAGGATGCTAAAGTATTATAGTGAGTTAAATCGGAGATTTGCAGTTTTTTCTGAAGGTTTTGTGGGCTATATAATGGGAGGTGTGACAGTTCTCTCTAATATGTGACTATCTGGTTACTATGGACTATCTGGTTACTGTGGACAGTTATATTGTACTATAAAAGATAAATACTGCTAGAATGGTTCTTAGGTCAGTCTCTATACAGATAAGAGAATGTTTAGTCTTCTTAATTATATTAAAATGCTCAACTGATGTCTATTTGACCCTTATAGGCCAGCTCTATGCAGAAACATACACATTTCAGAGCAATACAGCTCATTGCATGATCTGGATTTAATGATGAACAACCCTTGTAGAGTTAATAACAAGACAGATAACTTACATGTTCACTTCAAAGTTTATGAACCGCATATATAGAAATGCATCAATAGGACTGACTGGGAATGACGATGTAGGCACAACAGAGACTTGAATTACACACTAGACAAAAAGGTATTTAGTGTTCCCTGAATAAACTAATCTGCTGACAATAAGCGTTCGCACATGTAAAAGAAACTGTGTGATTAATATCTGACACAGTCCAGCCCCCACTGACGTTTCTTCAATCCTATATTCATTGTAGCAATGTAAAATAATTACTTCAGAATTTAGCCCATGCAGCACTGTAATTATATAGCCCCTGGCTACCGTTGATTTAGGAGCAACGCTACTCTTCTTGGATCACGGCTTCTATGAATCCGATTATAGAACATTGTTACAATAGTTTTTCAGCGAGACAAGACGTTCCTTTTAGTGTTTCGTTCTTGTTGGTTAAACCATCGACACTAAGTAATATGTAGACGGAATCAAGCTTATAAAGATATTATCCAGCTCAGCGTTTGCTTTATCAGTATAAAGGCATGAAATTATACCATAGAGAAATTACTGACAATTAATACCTATGTGCCAATATTGTTTACGTAATTCTAGCTAACGATGTGGGGTAACGGTTTACCATAATATTGGATTTTCAGTGTACGATAAAGGGGGTTACTCTGGGTTATACATTTTCTGCACTATATAAAACTCCAATAATTATATTCTTGCAAATACATAATCAGAGCTGTTAATTTTACCATATTCTGCCAAAAAGAAAAACTCCTCTGAGATACTCAGATAAGTGTGATGGCAAATAAGAAAAAATAGTTACATATTAATAAAAATGTCTTTATTTATATATAATATCACTACAACATGCACACGATTCTGTATTGTCTATCTATATAAATATATTTATTATATCTTCAAAAAAATGTTTAAAAAAAACTTTGTTTTTTTTCTAACAGCTGAATGTAAAACAAATCCATTTGAGCGCCCCCCCCCAAACTAACAGAATCCAGATCTTCCTGAATACAGCAACATATATTTGTTTGTGAGGCAAATTTATTAATTATGTTTTTTATAAGGTGCTTATCACACAGGTGTGTTTGCATCAGGTGTTAATTTGATCACTAGGGTAAATTTCTGCCATCTGCTGTGGGTTTTTATAGTGGAAGGCTTTAAACCTTTATTAGCAAAGCTAACTTAATATTTTAACTTAAAGGGCCACTAAACCCAAAATCTTTCTTTCATGACTCAGATAGAGAATAGAAATTTAAACAACATTACAATTTACTTATATTATTTATTTTGCTAAATTTTTTAGATATCCTTAGTTGAAGAAAAAGCAATGCACATGGTGAGCCAATCACACAAAGCTTCTATGTGCAGCAACCAATCAGCAGCTCCTGAGCATATCTAGATATGCTTTTAAGCAAAGAATATCAAGAGAATAAATAAAATTGCATTCTCTTTCTAAATCATGAAAGAAAAAGTGTGGGTGTCATGTCCCTTTAAACTTTTATCTTTTGTAAATGATCAATTCTGGTTTTGCACAGAGGCACCAAATTTGCATTTATAGAACATAATCACTTTGTTGGATAAAAGCATAAAAACTGCCACATTTGAAGGACTTGTAAACTACAGTAGCAATACATGAAATGTATGAAGATTAAATATTCACCAAAATAATTGTTCCCACTCCGAGGAGATTTAATAAAATGCTATCTATTTCTATACTACATAGTTAAAACAATCCATAGAAAAATACATCAACGGGTTAAAAAAAACTGCAACAGAAAATGGTATCAAATGTGACAATAAAAGTGATGTCATTCTCAATAGGCTGTGTCCAGCTATGACAAAAGGTACATGAACACAATATGTAATTGCCTATATCATGTTTAATTATGCTTATAAAGAGCATATGTAATACACTTTATTTTGTAAGCTTTTCCTGTAACTTTTACAGCTTTGTCAGCTTTTAATGTAACTAAAAAAATTTGTGTCAGCTTTTAATGTAACTCTAAAAATTTAGTTTTCTTCTTATGCTATAAAAAGTACGTTTTTTTAAGAAGTATTTACCTGGATTGCAAAACTAACAAATTTAGATGTTTTTAAATAAATTTAACCTAGATTACAAGCGGAGTGCAAAAATATTAAGGGCTAGATTACAAGTGGCGAACTAGCGCAATATAAAATATTGCACCCACGTTGCCTTGTGCACATATTAAAAGTTGAAAGTAAAAGCAACCGCATGAGCGCAAACAAAATTTGGGCTCGTCATTTAGCGTGACTGAAAACCACGTGTAAACAGGGCAAAATTAAAAGTTGTATTAAACACTACATAAATACATCAAAATAAAATGTTACAATCATATAGACAATATATAATAAAAATTATTCATATAAATAGTTATAAGCAGTTATAAGCATTAAAAGGTATATGACATGATATATGACAAAGCATTTTATATATATATATATATATATATATATATATATATATATATATATATATACATACATACATATACAGTTGTGCTCATAAATTTACATACCCTGGCAGAATTTATGATTTCTTGGCCATTTTTCAGAGAATATGAATGATAACACAAAAACTTTTCTTTCACTCATGGTGTTTGGCTAAAGCCATTTATTATCAATCAACTGTGTTTACTCTTTTTAAATCATAATGATAACAGAAACTACCCAAATGACCCTGATCAATAGTTTACATACCCCGGTGATTTTGGCCAGATAACATGCATACAAGTTGACACAAAGGGGTTTGAATGGCTATTAAAGGTAACCATCCTCACCTGTGATCTGTTTGCTTGTAATTAGTGTGTGTATAAAAGGTCAATGAGTTTCTGGACTCCTGACAGAACCTTGCATCTTTCATCCAGTGCTGCACTGACAATTCTGGATTCTGAATCATGGGGAAAGCAAAAGAATTGTCAAAGGATCTGCGGGAAAAGGTAGTTGAACTGTATAAAGCAGGAAAGGGATATAAAAAGATATCCAAGGAATTGAGAATGCAAATCAGCAGTGTTCAAACTCTAATAAAGAAGTATAAAATGATGTGTTCTGTTTGATAACATACTGCATTCATCTTGCCATCAATTCTGACCAAATTTCCTGTGCCTTTGTAGCTCTTACATCCCCAAAACATCAGCGATCTACCTCCTTGAAAGTGAAAGAAAAGTTTGTAAACTTATGAGCGCAACTGTATATATATATATATATATATATATATATATATATATATATATATATATATGACAAGGCATTTAAATATAAAGAGCTATAATGAATATATACATAAATATACAAGTGTATGTATATAATTATATATATATATATATATATATATATATGTGTGTGTGTGTATACATATGTATTTATGTGCTTATATGTGTAAATATGTATATGCATTCATATATACACATATAGGGGTCTATTTAAGAAGCAGTGGATGCTGCCTCTGACCCACTCCACTTCAGTTCCGGCGGAAGCGGAAGTTAAGAAGCAGCGGTCCTAAGACCGCTGCTCCTTAACTTATCCGCTACTTCTGAGGTGGCGGAAAGCAATCCGTTCGATCGAATATCATCGGGCTGATTGACACCCCTGCTAGCAGCTGATTGGCCCCGAATCTGCAGGGGGCTGGTGCAATAATAAATGCTGTCGGCATTTATCGATGTGCGGAGGGCATGATCCTCTATATCGGATCATGTCCATCCGCACATTAATAAATGGACCCCATAAACTCTTATATACACGTGTACACATATATATATAAATATTTATATATATATATATATACATATATATATATATATATATATATATATATGTACGTACATACATTGGAGCCCTATCCACTCAAAAAAAAACAAGAAAAATATTTTTTATTCAATTTTAATATTTAATAATGTGTTTTACTGTATATGTACTGTAAATAATTTACATTCCAATGTTCTTCACGTAGGGGGAAATGTTCTATGCATTTTAAATATATATTCATATACATATATATATCTGTATATAACTAAAACTATAAATATTCATATAGATATATAGGTATAGATATATATTTTTTAAAAATGCATTAGCAATACATAGAAACATCTATTTATAAATGAATATGTAAAGAACATTGCAATGTAAAATATTCATAACTAACCTTCGGGTTTAACTCCTGTTGGGTTAGCGCTTGAGAGATAACTGTTATGTTTTTATATTTGTGCTCTCCATTGAAGTCTATGGGGAGAAGAATTTAGGACGTCCGCAATATCCGAAGTCCTGAAGTTAGCACAAGTTAGCTTTCACTTGTGTGCAAACATTTTACTTTCAACTTGTAATATGCGTTTACTTCTGACGGTATTTGTGTGCGAGCCAAAGCGCTCAATAGTGCGCCACTTGTAATCTGACCCTATATATTGTGTATATATATTGAGCCCAATCAATAGTGCATCTCTGTTTGTGCTTATATTACATGTCCAAAGTTATTTTTATTGCACAAACAATAGTCTAGGATGCATTTACATCTGCATGTTGGATGCGCTAAATCCCTCACATAACAGACTTCTATTAGAGCATGCAGTAAAATTACATTCGGATATTTTCGAGAGCTAAGCCGAAGGGACGCAAGTTGTAGTGTGCTTTATGAAGTTCTGTGCTATACTATTAATAATAACGGTTTATTTCAGGTCTTAAAAAGAATTACACAGCTGTATTTTGGTTTTTTTCTTGAATGCAATACCTAGCTCAGCACTTGTAATATACGTTCATTGAGTGCACCAATATCACTCCTTGCACTATCCAATAAACGTATAGGGAGTGCTAGTTAAGACGCTTTGGTTAAAATATTTTACCAGCCACTTGTAATACCAGATTGTGCTTTATTCTTGCACAAGTAACACAAATGATAACGCACCCTACACCATTAGCGCATGTAAATTGTGCTCTACAATGCTTCTTTAAAGTCCCATTCAGTTGTTAATTGCAAACTTACAGCTTATGGGGTATTTTTCTCATGTTATGCTGCTAGACTACTTCAGCAGAAATATGTAAATAATTGCATGCAGGTAGTGATGGACTGTAGTAGACGTCATGATGTTCTTCATAGATAAGGAGCACATATTTCACCTAAAATTAATAATAATATAATAAAATGTCATCAGTGGCCTAACTATCCTGAATTGTAACATTAATTAATTTGAAATTGTTACAGTATTTCCCCCCAAAGATAGCAATGTACTTGCACACAGTAGCGGATCTACTCAACAGAGGGCTTTGGTGTAAAAAAATGTAACTCGGTAGTAAGCTGTAGTAATAATATACATGTTGCTCTGCATAATGATTTTTAGGGTAGCTGCACCAATAGTAGTTCCACCCCTGCTTACACAACTTTGGTTTAAAGGTCTAAGGTGTAAGCCAGTAGAGGTGTGCTTTAGCCAGTTGGGTTATAGTTCTGGCAATCAAAGGGTGGGGTTTCAGTAGCACTTGGTGCAGCTCTGCAGGAGAATCTGGGCTGTCTAGGTGAGGGCCTGAGTGATCTAAAGACAACTGTGGATAAATCATGAATGTGTCTTAAATATGGCAATGAGACTACCTGAAGCAGTGTTCACCGGTCATATATTCATTTAAAAGGACAGTCAAGTCAAAATTAAACTTTCATGATACAGATAGGACATGCAATTTTAAACAACTTTCCAATTTACTTTTATCATCAAATTAGCTTTGTTCTCATGGTATTCTTTGTTGAAGGCTAAACCTAGGTAGGCTCATATGTTCATTTTTAAGCCCTTGAAGGTCGCCTCTTATCTCAATGCATTTTATTAGCTTTTCGCAGTCAGACAGTGCTAGTTCATGTGTGTCATATAGATAACACTGCTCTCACTCCGTGGTGTTATTCATGAGTCAGCACTAATTGGCTGAAATGCAAGTTTGTAAAAGGCACTAAAATGGGGGGGGGGGGGCAGTCTGCAGAGGCTTAGATACAAGGTAATCACAAAGGTAAAAAGTATATTAACATAACAGTGTTGATTATGCAAAACTGGGGAATGTGTAATAAATGTATTATCTATCTATCTTTGTAAACAATAAAACAAACCAAGTAGACTGTTCCTTTAAAAGCCACAACATACAAGAAGAAAGTTCACCAGGACACCTGGGACTGCAGTTACAAGTGCAGATTTTTAGGCTGATCCTAATGAATCACCTGTAAATAAGGACTTAAGTTTTGAAACACTGAAATAAATATCCTTTTTAACCCTTTCCGGTCCTATAAAATTACTCTTAGTGCTCCAGCAGGTCTTATTTAATTTTCGGATTTGGGCGAGAGTGAAGGGTGCACTAGAGCAATAAATTAGGCATGGGTTCTGTTGGTTGTTTTGCTTGCCAGTCAAAGCAGACAAACTTGCTATTGGCTGCAACGAATGCCTGTCATGCACAGAGCAAATGCGCACAGCAACTATGTTGACTCCTTCCGTGTCTCCCCGGTAGAAAAGTTATGTCGGAATGTATCCGACATTGGACTGCAAGTGGAAAAACTCTTTGTCTCATACATTCCGACATAGGACCGGAAAGGGTTAAAGCATCTACCAAGCAGACTAAGCAACATATTTGATGTGCAAAAACTGTCTTTCATTACTTGTTTGCAAAATCAATAAACACAATTGTCAAATATTCACTAACTTAACAAACTAATGAACGAATATGAAAATCTGTCCATTCGTTTATTTAGTCTCTCCATAAACAGGGAAAACAAAATGAACAAATTGCACGTCTAGTTATTATTGTTTTGTGGTTATATAGATACAATTCTGAATGATACACTTTTGCATACCACAGCAGTCTGTGTTTTTCTTGTGTAGAAGATAAAATGATATCCTAATATCACATACAATAAACAATTTCTTTTTCTGAAAATTCTGAAACTGTTTAACATATATGTGAACATTTTGCTTCCAATTACGGGGCTTCTGTTAATCTAATACAAGTTTTATACAAGCCTATAAACACAGGAGTGGAAAAATAGCACAGATGTTCATCTCTAATGCAATTTCCATTCAATTTCCTAAGTGAAGTCCCTGTGTGCAAACCAGCCCAACGTTATGTTTAGCTTGCAAATTCTTTTAATAAATAATGAATGCTATAAAACAGAGAGATCAATGGCAGGCTGAGAAAATCATAAAAGGAGCCCTTGTGTTCGGGTTGCTGCTGATCTCAAACTTTAATCCGGAAACAAATCAATATCACTTTTTCTTTTTAACCTGTCACATGTAACCATGGCCTCTGAGCTGATATCTGATATCTGTGGCATGAGACATGATGGGATTGAGAGACGAGTGACGAGTTTATAGATGATGGTTTAACCCTATAATGATATATTTCAACCAATCTCAGAAAATAACAGGTGCAATATCTCATGACTGGCACCACTAACACGTTTAAAGTGACACAAATGCAATAGAATTAATTAGCTGTTTGTATAATGCAAGCTACTAAATGAAATGTTTATTAATCTCTTTGAAATAAACTTAACAACAATAACAATAGATGTGTTTTCATTTTTTAACTAAATATGAAAAGAAAAAAAAAAAAAGAATTCAAAATAACGAGCATTATTAAAAAGTAATGTATGCACACAAAAAAAAATAGTTGATTTGTTTGTGTGATTAAAAGCAATACTCTGAAGGTGTGAAAGGCTTTTTAGCAGGCTAGAAAGGTCTGAAAATTTCAAATTGACACTATTTAGGTGGGAAAGGCTTAGAAAGTTCAAGTTTACATTATTTAATAATAATTTAACAATGTCTCTGTAAGCTGATTGATTCTAAAGTCAGCTACTAAGTATGAAAGCTTCACTTTTATTCTAGGCTAGTCCTGACCCCATCAAAAAACAATCTTTTTTGTTTTGCTGCTGGCTTGTAGCAGAAGCATTATCTACTACTTTAAAGGGACATTCCAGTCAAAATTTAAATGCACATAGATAAATTACACGTTTGAATAGAAACATATTTGCAATATACAGTACATGTATTGGCAAATATGCTTCTAGAAAAAGATATCGCTGTTTTTGTGTTATCATTTTTCTCTGCACGTGCATGTGAAGCATAGCTTGATATGCTCAGTGCACCAACATTTTAAATACTGCAGCTCTTCAGAGCACCAGTGGGGCTTGTATCATGTCCAGCAATTAACAAATTGAGTCATTACCAGATGATACAACCAGAGGTCACATACAGTCTTTAGATGCCCAAAGGCAGAACTATTCTCCACTTTCAGCAATGACATTTTTGTTTAGTGAAACATTTTCCTCAGGTCTTTTTAAAATAAAATAACATTTTAAATTAAGCACTAGCGCAATTGCAATGTGTTGATTAACTGGAGAATAAAGCAATTTTTAAAGTTTAATAATATAATGCAGCTGATGAAAATTGCAAATTGGCTGCAGGCAATAAAAAAGTTTTTAAGTTTTTAAAATGTCTATTGGATAAGTTTGCTTCCTTTCTATCTTGGTCTAACATCACCCAGAGAAAACATCACAAGTCATAGCTGTGCAGACAGGGAAAGGCTAGGGGGCGGGGTTGAAAAAACTCTGAGAGCCAGTCAACAATAAATACAATTTTACACAGTGCAGCCAGAGCACAGTGCTGTTTGAAGAGAACAGCCTGATGCAGAGCAGCAGCAAGTGAAAGAGCTAACAGTTCCTGCATGTGTCCTGTTCTTTCTGCAGACCTGCTGCATTTTATGTGATGACATCTCAGATCACAGCATGATCTGCCTTGGGGTTTAGGTGCTTACCCTATCCCCCCAACCTCTCCACAGCTATAGATAAACATTGTTGTATCTTTACAACCAAAAACCCCAGGAAATACCTCTTTTACTTCTCCCCTATGACCCCCTCTCCAGTCCTCTCTATCCCACACACAGGATTTAAACCCTTTTTTATGCGGGACCAATATTTGGCTTAAAACTACCATTCTGAAGACACAATAAGGCCCTTTGAGTTATACTGTTTGATCACTACTGATTTAATCACTTAAACAGATGCTAAGCTTTTTTATTATTATTATTTTCCTTCAATATTTAAAAGGATTTTTTTGCCCTACGTCGCCCTTGCAACCTCATGAATTGCTCCCACTTGGGGGCTTCATTAGACAATACCCCACAAGCCCCTCATTCCAGGGTCCTTTTTTTTCTTGCAGTGCAGACAGCAGGTCCACCTGTAGTGCAGGAAAGAGCAAGGCTCTTGAAAAGGCACAGTACCCAAAAAGGGTGCAGAAATATAACTTAACCCCTTAATGACCGGACCATTTCTCATTCTTCCCTTAATGACAATGGCTATTTTTACATTTCTGCAGTGTTAGTGTTTAGCTGTAATTTCCTCTTACTCATTTACTGTACCCACACATATTATATACCGTTTTTCTCGCCATTAAATGGACTTTCTAAAGATACCATTTTTTTCATCATATCTTATAATTTAATATAAAAAAATATAAAATATGAGGAAAAAATGGAAAAAAACACACTTTTTCTAACTTTGACCTCCAAAATCTGTTACACATCTACAATCACCAAAAAACACCCATGCTAAATAGTTTCTAAATTTTGTCCTGAGTTTAGAAATACCAAATGGTTACATGTTGTTTGCTTTTTTTGCAAGTTATAGGGCAATAAGTACAAGTAGAACTTTGCTATTTCCAAACCACTTTTTTTCAAAATTAGCGCTAGTTACATTGGAACACTGATATCTGTCCGGAATCCCTGAATATCCCTTGACATGTATATATTTTTTTTAGAAGACAACCCAAAGTATTGATTTATGCCCATTTTGGTATATTTCATGCCACCATTTCACTGCCAAATGCGAGCAAATAAAAAAAATCGTTCACTTTTTCACAAATTTTGTCACAAACTTTAGGTTTCTCACTGAAATTATTTACAAACAGTTTGTGCAATTATGGCACAAATGGTTGTAAATGCTTCTCTGGGATCCCCTTTGTTCAGAAATAGCAGACATATATGGCTTTGGCATTGTTTTTTGGTAATTAGAAGGCCACTAAATGCCGCTGTGCACCACACATGTATTATGCCCAGCAATGAAGGGGTTAATTAGGGATCTTGTAGGGACCTTGAAGGGTTAATTTTAGCTTTAGTGTAGTGTAGTAGACAACCCAAAGTATTGATCTAGGCCCATTTTGGTATATTTCATGCCACCATTTCACCGCCAAATGCGAGCAAATAAAAAAAAAAGTGACATTTTTCACAATTTTAGGTTTCTCACTTAAATTATTTACAAACAGCTTGTGCAATTATGGCACAAATGGTTGTAAATGCTTCTCTGGGATCTCCTTTGTTCAGAAATAGCAGACATATATGGCTTTGGCGTTGCTTTTTGGCAATTAGGAGGCCGCTAAATGCTGCTGCGCACCACACTTGTATTATGCCCAGCAGTGAAGGGGTTAATTAGGTAGCTTGTAGAGAGCTTGCAGGGTTAATTTTAGCTTTAGTGTAGAGATTAGCCTCCCACCTGACACACCCCACCCCCTGATCCCTCCCAGACAGCTCTCTTCCCTCCCCCACCCCACAATTGTCCCCGCCATCTTAAGTACTGGCAGAAAGTCTGCCAGTACTAAAATAAAAGGTGTTGCTTTTTTTTGTTTTTTTTAAATTATTCAGCTGTGATGGACCCCTGCCTTAACCCCCAACCTCCCTGATCCCCCCCAAACACCTCTCTAACCCTCCCGACCTACCTATTTGCCACCATCTTGGGTACTGGCAGCTGTCTGCCAGTACCCAGTTTTCCCCAAAAAATAAAGTGTTTTTTTTTTTTTTTTTTTAGTCGTTTTTTCGTTTTTTTCTGTAGTGTAGCTGCCCCCCCCCAGTACCCCCACCCCCCTAACCCTACCAGATCCTATTATTTTTTTTTTTTTTTTTAAAAGTTTGCTGCCCCCCCTCCCTCTTAACAGAACTCATTGGTGGCAGTGTTTGCTGCGCGCGCGCACACACACGCAAGCGCGCGCACACGCAGGCCCCCCCTCCGCACGCTCCCAGCATCCGGCGTGCACAATGCACTTGTAGGAACCGGATGCCGGGTAGCGATGGGCCGCCCACCCTCCTCCCTTGTAAGCTCCCACCCACCAACGAACGGCCCCATCGCTACCGGTGCAGAGAGGGCCACAGAGTGGCTCTCTCTGCATCGGATGCTTTTTAAAGGGTATTGCAGGATGCCTCAATATCGAGGCATCACTGCAATACCCTGAGAGCTGCTGGAAGCGATTGCGATCGCTTCCAGCACTCTCTTAGACAACTGACGTACCAGGTACGTCCATTGTCACTAACTGAAAGTTTTTGCAGGACGTACCTGGTACGTCAGTTGTCATTAAGGGGTTAAAGTGAATGTAAACTTTTGGTTATGTAATCGTCACCACCAATTCACAATGAACTTATCATTTAAACTGCTATGTTTTTTTTAAATTTTTTTTTAACTGTTTCATATTAAAATTTATATTAAAACTTAGCTCCGTTTTGCTGGTTAACTCCTCCCATCCTTGACTTCCTGTATTCAGACTGCATTCCGTATAGAGCTGTCCCGGATGCTCTATTACGTACTTCTGAAGCACGCTCACAACGAGAACTCGCATGCGTTCCGTGATCCATTGTCAATCATTATCGGCCAACAAATTTTCAATACGCCTGCGCGTTTACAACGTTTATCAGTGATCGCTAATGCAGATGAGCTGGTAAATGTTTTGCTAGTCGTGGACACGCATTGCTTGTCAATCCGGATTCTGAATGGAACGCATGCGCAGTGACATCACGTGACATTGAAAAAAAGGGGCTGAACGCTCCGGGGGGGGGGGGGGGGGGAGATAGATTATTACGTTAAAGGAACTGTCAATCACCTTAGAAATGCGGGACAAGATGGCGGGTGGAGGAATACAGTAATAAAAATATTGGTAAATACCTTTCTATTCGGTTTTGTGCTGCAATAATAAAAAAATGATGACTTAAACTAGCCTTTATTTTGGGAGATTCACAACATGAGGATTAGAGGTAACCGTGAGCTACATTCACTTTAAAGAACATTTCAAAATGCAGGTATACAAAGGGGATATGAGGCAATAAAAACCAAATCCTGCAATGCATTTAAATCATTGCAGGAAAATAACATTCACTGTCCCTTTAAACCCCCAGACATCCTTGGATGTCCTGTCCTGTTGTCACTGACATCTATGGATGCCTGAATTCATTACCTACATTGATTTCTGTGCCTAACATGTAAGATGGGTTGAACAATTGACTCATCTATTAGTTCTTCACTACAGAAGTTTAATAAACGATTTAAATGAAATTACCAGTACGTTTTAGTATCCTCCGCATTCTGATAACTAATTATAAACGTATCTTCCAAATAAAGTTATGGCTGTGTTAAATCCCCTTTACTAATTTGCATCTGACCACTAAACTCCTTGGGCAAAAAAAAAGGGTTTGTTTCTGAATTAAATTTACATAAAAAGCAAAATTGAATTTGCTATTTAATGTTAAATTATATTTAGGGAAACATGCAATAAACTTTTATTTGCAGATTAGCTCACCAGCTGTGTCCTCTCAGGACCAGCAGTTCTCTGCATCTCTTAAACAGTACTTTAACTATGTGTTTAACTACTTTGCAGGCAGTGCTAAAATGACATGCTCTAACAAATTAGAGCATGTAATTTTTTCACTAGAACGGTCCTATTAATGAGTCAATGAATAAAGGAATGCATGAAACAGAGAATTTTGTTTACTGGATTATGCAGCTACAACTTAAAGGGACATTAAACTGATGTACACAAAAGAATAGTATTGGATGAAGACTTTGGCCTGCTTGGATGAAGACTTCTGCTGGCTTCAATGAGGACTTCTGCCGCTTCGTTGAGGATGGATGTCCGGTTTTCAAAAACTGTAAGTGGATCTTCGGGGGTTAGTGTTAGGTTTTTTTAAGGGTTTATTGGGTGGGTTTTATTTTTAGATTAGGGGGTTTTGGGCACCGAAAAAGAGCTAAATGCCCTTTTAAGGGCAATGCCCATTCAAATGCCCTTTTCAGGGCAATGGGGAGCTTAGGTTTTTTAGTTAGGATTTTATTTGGGGGGTTGGTTGTGTGGGTGGTGAGTTTTACTGTTGGGGGGTTGTTTGTATTTTTATTTACAGGTAAAAGAGCTGATTTCTTTGGGGCAATGCCCTGCAAAAGGCCCTTTTAAGGGCTATTGGTAGTTTAGTTTAGGCTAGGGTTTTTTTTATTTTGGGGGGGCTTTTTTATTTTGCTAGGGCTATTAGATTAGGTGTAATTAGTTTAAAAATCTGATAATTTATTTTTATTTTGTGTAATTTAGTGTTTATTATTTTTTGTAATTTATTTAATTGTATTTAATTAATGTAATTGATTTAATTGTAGTGTAAGGTTAGGTGTTAGTGTAAGACAGGTTAGGTTTTATTTTACAGGTAAATTTGTATTTATTTTAACTAGGTAGTTAGTAAATAGCTAATAACGATTTACTAACTAGTCTACCTAGTTAAAATAAATACAAACTTGCCTGTGAAATAAAAATAAAACCTAAGATAGCTACAATGTAACTATTAGTTATATTGTAACTAGCTTAGGGTTTATTTTACAGGTAAGTATTTAGTTTTAAATAGGAATTATTTAGTTAATGATAGGAATTGTTTATTAGATTTATTTTAATTATATTAAAGTAGGGGGTGTTAGGGTTAGGTTTGGAGGTTTATAACTTTAATATAGTGGTGGCAATGTTGGGGCGGCAGATTAGGGGTTAATAAGTGTACTGTAGGTGGCGGCGATGTCGGGGTGGAAGATTAGGGGTTAATAACTTTAATGTAGGTGGCGGCGACATTGGGGGCGGAAGATTAGGGGTTAATAAGTGTGGGTAGGTTGCGGCAATGTCAGGGGCGTCAGATTAGGGGTGTTTAGACTCAGGGTTTATGTTAGGGTTTTAGGTGTAAACATAAATTTTGTTTCCCCATAGGAATCAATGGGGCTGCGTTACGGAGCTTTACGCTCCTTTATTGCAGGTGTTAGGCTTTTTTTCAGCCGGCTCTCCCCATTGATGTCTATGGGGAAATCGTGCACGAACACATAAAACCAGCTCACTGCGGCGCTGGTATTGGAGTGTGGTATGGAGCTCAAATTTGCTCAACACTCACTTCTTGCCTGCTAACGCCAGGTTTTTGTAAACCTGTAATAGCAGCGCTGTAGGGAGGTGAGCGGTGACAATAACTTGCAAGTTAGCACAGAGCCGGTCATAATGCAAAACTCGTAATCTAGCCATATGTTATTGCATTTAATACCTTTCCTGCAACTCTTTTCAAATTAGTTTACCTGTCCTAATAGATTAAAGGTACCATATACTGAAGCTCCGCCTCTTCATACTGGGCGCCACCATCTTTTGTAACTGTAAAACTGCATAAAAATTGCAAAAATGTAAAGCTTACATGATGTATCATACACACAAATTCCAGGCACATGATAAAACTGTAAAAAGTGTGCAATATTACTGATCTGTGAGTGAGCTCTGCTGCTGTCACAGGCTGTGAGAATACTTGAGCTCCAACATGGCGGCCCCAGTACAAAGAGGCGGAGCTTCAGTATCTGGCACCTTTAAGCTATTAAAACAGGGGCACTGATCTGAAAATAGCTGCAGGAACAGGATGGAATGCAATAACATATGCCTAGATTACGAGTTTTGTCGGTAAAGCCGTGCGTTGCTAACAAGACTTTTTTTCTCACCGCTCACTTAAGACAGCGCTGGTATTACAGGTTTTTTTCAACCTGGCATTAGCCTCTAAAAAGTGAGTGTAGAGCAAAATTTAGCTCCACATCTCACCTCAATACCAGCGCTGCTTACGGTAGCGGTGAGCTGGCTAAACTTGCTCGTGCACGATTTCCCCATAGGAAACAATGGGGCTGAGACGGCTGAAAAAAAACCTAACACCTGCAAAAAAGCAGCGTTCAGCTCCTAACGCAGCCCCATTATTTCCAATGGGGAAATACATTTTATGTCTGCACCTAACACCCTAACATGAACCCTGAGTCTAAACATCCCTAATCTTACACTTATTAACCCCTAATCTGCCGCCCCCGACATCGTTGCCACCTGCATTATATTATTAACCCCTAATCTGCCGCTCCGGACACCGTCGCCACCTACATTATACCTATGAACCCCTAATCTGCTGCCCCTAACATCGCCGACACTTGCATTATATTTATTAACCCCTAATCTTCCGCCCCCAATGTCGCCGCAACCTAACTACACTTATTAACCCCTAATCTGCTGCCCCCAGCGTCGCCGCCACAATAATAAAGTTATTAACCCCTAAACCTAAGTCTAACCCTAACACCCCCTAATTTAAATATCATTTAAAATAATGTAAATAAAATTACTATTATTAACTACATTATTCCTATTTAAAACTAAATACTTACCTATAAAATAAACCCTAAGCTAGCTACAATATAACTAATAGTTACATTGTAGCTATCTCAGGGTTTATTATTATTTTACAGGCAAGTTTGTATCTATTTTAACTAGGTAGAACTAGGCATTAAAACCCACCACCCACACACCCAACCCTACTCTAAAACCCACCCAATCCCGCCTTAAAAAAAAACCTAACACTAACCCCCTGAAGATCACCCTACCTTGAGCCGTCTTCACCCAGCTGGGCACAAGTGGTCCTCCAGAGGGTCCGAAGTCTTCATCCTATCCGGCCAGAAGAGGACATCCAGAGGGGCAGAAGTCTTCATCCAGGCACATCTTCTATCTTCTTCCATCTGGAGCGGAGCGGGTCCATCTTGAAGACATCAAGATTGGACTGGGGGATTGGGTTTTAGAGTAGGGTTGGTTGTGTGGGTGGTGGGTTTTAATGTTGGGGGGTATTGTATTTTTTTTACAGGTAAAAGAGCTGATTACTTTGGGGCAATGCCCCGCAAAAAGGCCCTTTTAAGGGCTATTTGTAATTTAGTATAAGGTAGGGAATTTTATTATTTTGGGGGGCTTTTTTATTCTATTAGGGGGATTAGATTAGGTGTTTTTTATTTTCCGTAATTTAGTGGGGGGGGGTTTCCGTAATTTAGTTTATTTAATTTAATTGTAATTAATTGTAGTTAGTTTAGGTAATTAATTTAATTATAGTGCAGTGCTAGGTGTAATTGTAACTTAGGTTAGGTTTTATTTTACAGGTAAATTTGTATTTATTTTAGCTAGGTAGCTATTAAATAATTAATAACTATTTAATAACTTTTGTACCTAGTTAAAATAAATACAAAGTTGCCTGTAAAATAAAAGTAAACCCTAAGCTAGATACAATGTAACTATTAGTTATATTGGAGCTAGCTTAGGGTTTATTTTATAGGTAAGTATTTAGTTTTAAATAGGAATAATTTAATTAATGTTAGTTATTTTATTTAGATTTATTTAAATTATATTTAAGTTAGGGGGTGTTAGGGTTAGACTTAGGTTTAGGGGTTAATAAATTTAGTATAGTGACAGCGAAGTTGGGGGCGGCAGATTAGGGGTTAATAAATGTAGGTAAGTGTCAGCGATGTTAGGGGCAGCAGATTAGGGGTTAATAAAATTTAACTAGTGTTTGCGAGGCGGGAGTGCAGCGGTTTAGGGGTTAATACATTTATTAAAGTGGCGGCGATGTCCGGTTGGCAGATTAGGGGTTAAATAATTTTATTATAGTATTTGCGAAGTGGGGGGGGGCTCGGTTTAGGGGTTCATAGGTAGTTTATGGGTGTTAGTGTACTTTATAGCACTTTAGTTAAGAGCTTTATGTTACGGCGTTAGCCCATAAAACTCAACTACCGACTTTTAAATGAAGTAGGAGTCTTGACAGGAGAGGGTGTACCGTTCACTTTCTCCAAGACTCGTAATACCGGCGTTAGGAAAATCCCATAGAAAAGATAGGATATGCAATTGACGTAAGAGGATTTGCGTTATGCTCGAGTCGCGGAAAAAAAGTGAGCGGTACACCTGTACCTGCCAGACTCGTAATACCAGCGGGCGTTAAAAAGCAGCGTTTGGACCTCTCAACGCTGCTTTTTAAGACTAACGCAAGACTCGTAATCTAGGCGATAGTGATTAGTTAATATTCTTTTGTAGTTGTGCATAGCAGTTGAATGTCCCTTTAAGGCAGGAAAGACTTTATTGCAGGCAGGAAAGGCTTCACATTTACACTATTCAATAACCGTTTAGCAACATTCTTGTCAGCTGATTGATTCATGTGTCAGCCAATCAGTATGTATGGTTCACTTTTATTCTTAGCCAACCTGATCAGTTAAAAAAGTGCTGCTGCTGACTTGTAGCAGTAGTGCTAGCTACTCATTTTATTTAAGTTTAAACTCCTGTCCGATTACCTCTCTGTTGCCCTGAAGACATTCCTCATACGAAATAGCATGCCAAACGACCCCATGAGCAAATAACAGATAAAAGTATATATATATATATATATATATATATATATATAAAAAAATGAATGAGACAACACAATAAACATATTAAATACAAATGTCAGTATGTTTAATGAACTAATTAATTAGCTTTGTGTGAAATAGATGTGATTTGTCAGTGCAGACTTTATTTAGAAAGACTGATGCTTAGTAAACTGTTTATGCAATAAAATATCTTTATCATGTTTTAGGAAACCTGAAAGCTATTATTCAGCTTGTTCTACTTAACCAGAAATTATTTAATTCCTATTTCCCAATATGTCTTGGGGATGTAGGTAATTAATCTAAAGTATTAATGCAGACTTTTACACAGAGGAAAAATCTCCTGCCAGGATAATCCTTGAGGATGTGTAGTCCTGTAGGCATCCGCTTAAGATACATTATTGTTAAAATAAAAAATCCTTTGACAACATTCTTTTTAATCAACAATTTTATCCTATACTGAATAAACCTACTTTTTCTTAAAAGACTTTTCAGCCATTTGAACTTTGTCTATTTAAATAAATTTGCAGTAAATATAACGGGAATGGGAAGTGGGCATGAACTGTGTGTGTTTCTTTTTTTGCTGTTCGATAAAATGTGTTATCTACCTGCATGAGCACATGATCCAGCCTCCTTGTCTCTTGTTTTTGTTGGTTTTTTTTGGGGGGGTTTCTTTCCATATTTGCTGTGGGTGGCAGCTATGAGTTATACAACTCCCTAAGGGTTTATTTAGTTTCCTGCAGTTAGAGTTTGATCTTAGGGAGGGCTTGACAAACCCAGGAGCCAGGAAACCACAATTCCTGGCTCCTAACTTTTTTGTTATTCTCTATATATCTTATATCTTATACAAATACCACTTACTGGCTCCTACATTTTTAAACAGATTTGTAGACCTGTGGTTTAAGGACCTTTAAGTTCACAGACCTGTTGGAGACTCATGGCTCCCCTTTTATCGGCAGTCAGGGAAGGCATAGTGAAATGTTAGAGTGAGAACTGAGTGACAGCCCAGCTGATAAGCAGGGTAACACACCTTTGGCGGTGGCCTAAAGATGCCCCATTCTCAAAGCGCTTATTTGATGTTCACTGACTCTCAGGTGGGCTGAACTTAAAAGATGCTCTACACTCCCACTAACCTCTTGTGGGTAGATAAGATTAACAAAATGATTTTATTTTCTGCCACCATGAGTTAAAATGCAAAAACTCTTAGATTGCTGTTGTGTCGACCATTACTTGAATAAATGTAACCATTACTGACCTTATCCTCCAGTTCCTGTGTTTTATTTGCCATTAGTAGCAATAGTAGATCCTGAAGCTTCCAGGAGGTAAAATCAGATGGTGAGGGCTCTGAATGAGTAAAAAGGAGTTAAAGGGACACTAAACCCAAAAAATGTATTTCATGATTCAAGTAGAGAATACAATTTTAAACAACATTCCAATTTACTTCTATTATCTAATTTGCTTAATTCTTTAGATATCCATTGTTGAAGAAATAGCAATGCACATGGGTTAGCCAATCACACGAGGCACCTATGTGCAGCAACCAATCAGCAGCTACGGAGCCTATCTAGATATGCTTTTCAGCAAAGTATATCAAGAGAATGAAGCAAATTAGATAATAGAAGTAAATTTGAAAGTTGTTTAAAATTGCATGCTCTATCTAAATCATGAAAGAAAAAACCCTAAATGTATTTATATGTTATGCTGCTAAGTACATACAAATAAGCTGATTGCTTCCTTTGTAGCAAATCCAGTATCCCTCGTTGTTTTGAGGTTACTTAACTGATCCACTGGCCTCCCACTACTGGTTATTATGCTGGTGGATCAGGTAAGGCATGTGAAGGCAGTCATTTTTATGTATTTATCAGCATAACATATAGATTACATATATCATTCTCAAACGTACCCTTACTATATATCAGTACAGGGAAATGTGACAAAAGCACAATATAGTGAGCACAATCTACATTAAAAATACATACTGCATCCTTATGAGAAAGCTATTTTCCCTTTGCTATTTAACACAAGAATTTTATTCTTTGAGAATTCTAACATATTTCACACCGGAGGAATAATATACGGATGCCTTGTTCCCTAGTGAAGTATCCACAAATAATTTGTAATGTTATACTGGAAAATGCCCATTTGTCACATTTTTTTTAATAACCTTTTGATGAAATGTTGACAGTTAGTTAATTACAAATGTGATGAGATTATTAAAATGCATATATATGTTTTACCTATGAACAATCAGCTTTGTGAGACATAGGTCCAAATTTCTCATTCATGCTGCCCTTAGGAGAAAATAAATCAAAATGTGAATCAAATCTCACCCTCCTAAAAAATACATAAATTAAACAAATCCCATGTGCATTGTTCCTTTACGCTCCCCTGAAAAGCTGCTACATGTTCCCTAAACACTGAGATATTTTCCTGCGTTGGGAGGCGGTAAATGTGGTCACACAGGAAATGGGCATTATGGGTAACGTTGTGCATGTCCTTATTTATCTTTAAATAGACATGTCATTATAGAGGGAGTGTGCTACAGCTCATGGGACTGTATAGATGTTTGTAAGATGTTTAATTAAAGGGCCATTACAGATGAAAAAATATATGCTTTAATTTCCGACCTTGCAATGCCCCCACAACGGAGTTAAACACATAAAGTACAATTCAGTAGCTGAAGAGCACTGCTGGTCCCAAGGGGAAACGAACGGTCACCCAATCAGCAGCAGTAGTTGCTAAGTAGGTTGTTCCAAATCAAAAATAGCTGTTCAGCACTCAGTGGAGTCAATCCGTGCAAGCTGCTAGAGTCTATACCAAACCCTACCATATACAGTAAAAAATCCAAAATGCAGCAGCACCGTATAAAAGATTTATTTAAGCCACAATATTACAATTAACACAAAACAAGGAAATCTAGTAATTATACATCATATAACAGGTTCTAAACCCCTATATCATAACTTTTAAGTTCATATATATACAAGAATTAAAGGGATAATTATTTAGAAAACACTCCAATCCATTTCTCTATTCATACCACCTGGCCACATAGTACCTAATGTATAGATCCAATAAAGTTCTCTCTGTTTTAGACTGTTTATTGTGGCTTAAATAAATCTTTTATACGTGCTGCTGCAATTTGGATTTTTTACTGCTAAGTAGGTTGTGTGACTATGGCTGATTGAGTCAGCAGTAGTTTCCACTTAGAACCAGCAGTAATCTGTGGCTGTCAAGAGGTACTTTAACTATGTATTTATCTTCTTTTGCAAAGGTTAAACACATATAATTACACAGTCACTAGTGTTAAAATTACATGTTCTAAAAAATAAGAGAACTTTGAAATTAAAACAACTTTGCAGTATACAATCATTATATATTTTGCCTGCTTTTGCTGAAGTGTGCTTTTCCAGTTTCTGCCAGAGAGTGCCCCCATCATTAAAGGGACAGTCAAGTCCAAAAAATACTTTCATGATTTAAATAGGGTATGCAATTTTAAACAACTTCCCAATTTACTTTTATCACCAATTTTGCTTTGTTCTCTTGGTATTCTTAGTTGAAAGCTAAAACTAGGGGGTTCATATGCTAATTTCGTAGACCTTGAAGACTGCCTCTAATCTGAATACATTTTGACCACTAGAGGGCATTAGTTCACATATTTCATATAGATAACATTGAGCTCATGCAAGTAAACTGACCTAGGACTGAGCACTGATTGGATTGGCTAAACTGCATGTCTGTCAAAAGAACTGAAATAAGGGGGCAGTCAGCAGAAGCTTAGATACAAGATAATTACAGAGGTAAAAAGTATATTAATATAACTGTGTTGATTGTGCAAAACTGGGGAATGGGAAATTATCTTTCTTTTTAAACAACAACAAATCTGGTGTTGACTGTCCCTTTAATTACGTGGAAATTTACCTGAGCCTGCAACACGCTACACAGTGATAACTTAACTCAGATCACCAGATCATTTACACCTTTTCCTAACTGGCCACAGTAAATGAGAAAAGGATCATGAATTCCACCAGAGTTTCCAAGAGGAGTATACCTGCTTTTGATTTACAAAAAATGTGTAAATTAGGCTAACAGAATGATAGTGTTAAATTAATTTAAACATTTTCTTTTGCAGTGCAGTGCTCAATTGCTACAAATTCAATGTCTCTTTCAACTTTTGTATTTCTGGCAGATAAAACGTGAAATCACTGCTCTACGTATTTATTTTGGAAAGCAGTTAAATCTGTGAACCACATATTACTAGAAATATGCCAGTTAAATCCTTGCACTGTGAGTGTTAATGGTAATACGGAGGTTAAATCATTGAACTATATGTTTTATTGGCAATATTGTGGTTAAATCTTAGCAGTTTGAGTGCATTTCTGCCAGAAAGTGGGTTCAATCTCTGTTTGATTACTGCATTGGAGAAAAGGAGGTTAATAAACACTGGGTACTGTGCATGTGCTACTGGCAGGACAGAGTTAAATAATTAAGTTGCAAGACATATATATGAGGAAATATGTGTGGGAACATTATTATACCTTCAAAACTAGTGCAGTATTTATTTTTAACACAGTACAACCTTGAAAGTATGTTATAGAAGAGAGGTGTAAAAAGGTGTAAGTGGGTTTGCATTGTGTTAAAGGGACACTGAACCCAAATTTTTTCTTTCATCATTTAGATAGAGCATGCAATTTTAAGCAACTTTCTAATTTACTCCTATTATCAAATTGTCTTCATTCTCTTGGTATGTTTATTTGAAAAGCAAGAATGTAAGTTTAGATGCCGGCCCATTTTTGGTGAACACCTGGGTTGTACTTCTGTCTATGGTTCTAAACCAAAAATTTGCTGTCTCCTTAGCTTAGATGTGTTATTTTTCAAATAAAGTTAGCAAGAGAACGAAGAAAAATTTATTATAGAAGTAAATTAGAAAGTTGCTTAAAATTGCATGCTCTATCTGAATCATGAAAGAAAAAATTTGGGTTCAGTGTCCCTTTAATAAAAGGAAAATAGTATTTACTTTAAAGGGACAGGATAATAAAAAAGATCTCTGTCATGGAGAAAAATCACACACAATCTTTGGGGGAGTTGAGAATAATATCCTATTATATTATAACGTAATAAAAGAGTATTTCCGTCACATCCAGTGCCTTCTCAAACTAAAATTTGGCTGTTTAAAATTCTTTTAGGGACCTAGTGACAAGACTTCTTAGATAATCTCACCAGACCAGAGAGCTTAAGAGCAGTGTTTCTCAAATATTTCCAGGTCACTGCCCCATTTATTAAAGCCCAGATGGACAAGATTTGCTTCCGGGACCCTTGTCTGCCGTACAAGGTTAACATTGAACAAACAATTGTTTGTGCAGACGCGCCCCCTGCTCTTGTGTGATTATCATCTGATCTGGAAGGTTTAACTTTGCAAGCCTTGAAGTGGGGAGAGGGTGCATAGCAGCAGTCTTAAATTGGGCCCAGCAGTGCACAACCCTTAATAAAGATAATGACACAACACAATCTAAAGGAGTAACAATTATACATATTCAACTGCATTATCTTCATCTTCTGATACCAGCTTTATAAAGTCAATAGTCACTGTGCAAGAGTCTTACAAACCACACCGAGTAATTACTTCACTGTTCAAAAACGGTTAATTCGATGGATGGGCTTGTTGCAGTGATACCATTTTCCCAATCTCTGGTTTTATGTCACTTAGCAAAGGTCTTAAATCGCCATAGTCGGAAATCTGGAGTGGATTTCTTTGATGGGAGCATAGCTATTCTACTGCACCAATAAATCAACTTTATAGAAAGTGTATTCTACTTAACAAAGTGTTATGTAATGCTCCACTAGATTATTTCTGACGACAGAAGACTTAAAAACCTTAGATCGTTCACTGTGTACAACGATACCCAGACAAGCACAAGAGACCTTTACTGTGTTTCCTGCTACTACACAATGATTCTAAACTGTGCAGTTAATGTTAATAATACGTGCTAATGTACAGTGCTGGCAAAACAAAGTATTACAAGCCTACAGTACAAGTGGCTGCAAATTATTGTAGTGAGAGTTAGTGTAAATTGCTGATAAACCTAAACTATCATAGAAGAAAGTTGTTTTGCTTTACATATCTAGGATAAAGCAGAACAAATTATGATAATTAAACTTGGAGGGGCCCACTCTTTACTTACTAGAGATCCCTATAGTAATTAAAGTGCCCCCCTTCCACCTCTTATGCATATTAGTGCCTCCTCAGTAATCCAACCTCCCCCCCAGGAGACAGTACCACCCACTTGTGGAACGAATGCCTTAGAGAATCTGGCCAATTCACAATATAAATTGCTGTTGTTCTGGGTCCTAATTTCTCATTTTTGTAGATTTACTGAAAGTCACAGTACGCCAACCATTCGTCCTATTTGTTTTATCAGTAAGCATGATGTCATATTTCACACACATTTGTTGTCCTTTCCTGTTTGTAAAACAATAATTGCCTTGACCAATCAGAAGATGACAGATACAAGAACCAGTACGGTTTCCATGGTGAAAGAATATCACTATACTTTACTAGCCAACCAAACTAAAATACACATTCACTACACTATCTTATTAGATGACTGATGAAAATGTCAACTCATTTACAATTTTGACCATTAACTAATCAAATATAAACATATTGATATACAAAAATGAATGACAATTTTTAAAAGAAAATTACACGGATAGTACTCTGTGACAAATTGAGCTTAAATCCCTTGATAAGCGAGCACAACAACACATATATTTAGCTGCAGTCACTGATGGAAGCTTTACCTCCCTCAGCTGCAGGACACGGGTCCCCACAGAACGATAGGTGACATTTAGCGCTTGTTCTGATCATTTATTATCTGCTGCTGTCATTTTCATTAGAAGGAAATGTTAATGTGAAAAATGCTTCACCAAATTCACTATTTCTTATTGATTTCTTCCTTTAGGAAATAATTACTAGTTCAATACATAAGTTGACAACATGGGTATTAAATTACCAATGTTTTCCAACCCCCCCCACATCAACCAATCGGTTATATTTTTTAACACAGTTTTATCTGTACCAGTGTTTGTTCTGGTCTCAAACTCAATTTATTTATTTTTACAAGAGCAGAAAAAGAAGAGAGCCGAGTGTTTAAAAGCTCCAATCTCTTGTGAGATTGCTGACAGTATAGGGGAACATTAATGCATCTGTCATGATAACAAGCAAGAATAACATCTCGACATCAAACACAGCACAGAATCCATCTGAAGTGATTCATTCAGATCTGTCTCATTGATTTATTAAACACAGGGCAACATCTGCAGCCTCACACAGCCGCTCTGCGAAATTAATGCAAGATCAATTCAAATGGAAAAAAGTGCAAAAGAGATAAATCAAAACACAATTTGCATGCAGGTCCACAATCAAGCTTATTGGGTGCAAATGCTCAATTTCCCTCCTAAAGCAAATGTGCCTAAACACTATTTTATCTTTTTAGAATGCTGTGATTTGAAGTGACAGAAATATTTCTGCAGGTTCAGATGCTGAAAAGGAAGAAAGACAGAAAAAAAAAGCGTGCTCATTGAATAAGCTTTTGAATATGCATCAGGAAGCAGCACTAATGTGTGTTCTTCTCTCATATTCAGACTGGGTCCGGCCACATGAATATAGATTAAGGTAAAGCCTAGGAAGGCACAACTGTAACACTGCAAGAACAAGGTGCTCATGCATATATACACACACATACTACACACACACACAGACATATACACAGATGCACTGCACACACACATGCACTGCACAAAGACATGTACACATACTGCACACACATGCATTACACATAGATATGTAGATATACTACGCACATACCACACACAGACATGCACACACACATTTCACATATACACACTACACACACAGATACCCCAAAACACACTACACATAAACATACTATACAAACACACACTACACAAACAAACACGACACACAGTGTGAGTATGATTATGTGTATGTGTGTGTGTCAGAGTGAGTATGGTTATGTGTATGTGTGTATATCAGTGTGAGTATAGTTATGTGTATGTGTGTATATCAGTGTTAATATGGTTATGTGTGTGCATCAGTGTGAGTATGTGTGTGTGTGTGTATCAGTGTGAGTATGTTTATGTGTATGTGTGTGTGTCAGTATGAGTATGTTTATGTGTATGTGTGTAAATCAGTGTGAGTATAGTTATGTGTATTTGTGTATATCAGTGTTAATATGGTTATGTGTATGTGTGTGTATCAGTGTGAGTATGTTTATGTGTATGTGTGTATATCAGTGTGAGTATGTTTGTGTGTATGTGTGTGTATAAGTGTGAGTATGTTTATGTGTATGTGTGTGTATCAGTGTGAGTATGTGTATGTATCAGTGTGAGTATGTTTATGTGTATGTGTGTGTATCAGTGTGAGTATGTTTATGTGTATGAGTGTGTATAAGTGTGAGTATGGTTATGTGTATGTGTGTTTATCAGTGTGAGTATGTTTATGTGTATGTGTGTGTATCAGTGTGAGTATGTTTGTGTGTGTATCAGTGTGAGTATGTTTATGTGTATGTGTGTGTATCAGGGTGAGTATGTGTGTGTATCAGGGTGAGTATGTGTATGTGTGTGTATCAGTGTGAGTATAGTTATGTGTAAGTATGTGTATCATTGTGCGAATGTTTATGTGTATGTGTGTGTATCAGTGTGATTATGTTCATGTGTGTATCATTGTGTGTATGTTTATGTGTGTGTATGTCAGTGTGCATATGTTTATGTGTGTATCAGTGTGCGTATGTTTGTGTATGAGTGTGTATCAGTGTGAGTATGTTTATGTGTGTATTATTGTGCATATGTGTATGTGTGTATCATTGTGCGTATGTGTGTGTATATGTTTATGTGTGTATCAGTGTGCGTATGTTTGTGTATGAGTGTGTATCAGTGTGAGTATGTTTATGTGTGTATTATTGTGCATATGTGTATGTGTGTATCATTGTGCGTATGTGTGTGTATATGTTTATGTGTGTATCAGTGTGCGTATGTTTGTGTATGTGTATGTATCAGTGTGCGTATGTTTATGTGTGTATGAGTGTGTATATGTTTGTGTATGTTTATGTGTGTATCATTGTGCGTATGTGTTTGTGTGTGTATGTCAGTGTGCATATGTTTATGTGTGTATCATTGTGTGTATGTGTATATATGTCAGTGTGCGTATGTTTGTGTGTATCAGTGTGTATCAGTGTGCGTATGTTTGTGTATGTGTATGTATCAGTGTGCGTATGTTTATGTGTGTATTGTTGTGCGCATGTGTGTGTATGTCCGTGTGCGTATGTTTATGTGTGTATCAGTGTGTGTATGTTTGTGTATGTGTATCAGTGTGCGTATAATACACATACACATAAACATATGCACACTGATTCACAAACATACACATACACACACTGTCACTGATACACACACATACAAATACATACACGCACACAGCTATATATAAAGCCAGATACACCTACACACTTCTAGCTCATTTGGATTATTCTACATTTCTATTCATCAAATATAAATATCCCAAACTCCTACAATATGTATCTTATACCTCGATATTCTAGATAGCACCAAAGTGTCATATAAATGTGTTAACCCAGCTGTCACCTCCTCACACTTCCCATTTGCAACATACACATTTCCATTTCCATTCATTCATTTCTACCTGCATGGATCTAATTTACATTTACTGGTCTGTGTACACATAGATTTTATTTAGCAATACATTGCTCATCAGAAAGTTGTTTTCTGTAAGAAGAATTAAATGTTCAATTTTTTAATGCACAAATTATCAATAAATACATTTATGTTAAATTATGCAATCAATTTGTGCTTTGGATAGCAGAAAATAATATAACATTAGAAAATATTACACTGCACCCGCCCTGCTGGCAAAATTTTCTGTGGAGAACACGGATATGTGTGAGTATATACGCAGAGTCATGGGAGAAATGCATTTAGGATAGATTACATGGTAGATAAATTAGATAGATAGATAGATAGATAGATAGATAGATAGATAGATAGATAGATAGAAATACTGATGTATATTATATGACTTGCTAAATATTCATATTGCAGACAGGAATGTAGTATAAACAGTGATATAGGGCCACTGAGTTTTCCTGAATTATAATAATTACAATTATAACAGAAAAATATATATTTTCAATAGCCATATGTGAACACACACACACACATACATACACACTCCTAGAGAGGCCAAAAAGAAAAATATGTAACCTAAGTTTTCAAACTGCTGTAAATTGACTAAACCAGCAATACATTTGCAGCACTTTCAGGTTACAGAATTTGCTTTGTGACCTTTCTAGGCAGGGATACAAAAGCAAGAGGTGTTTAATGTCAACTTAAAGGGACAGTCAACACCAGAATTATTGTTGTTTAAAAATATAGATAATCCCTTTATTACCCATTCCCCAGTTTTGCATAACCAACACTATTATATTAATATACTTTTTACTTCTGTGACTAACTGGTATCTAAGCATCTTCTGACCGCCCCTAATCACATGACTTTTAGTTATTATCTATTGACTTGCATTTTAGCCAATTAGTGCAGTGTCTGCCACTAGCCACAGGCGTGATTACAATGTTATCTATATGGCCTACATGAGCTAGCTCTCCCCTGTTGTGAAAAGCTAATAAAAAAGAGGCGGCCTTCAAGGGCTTAAAAATTATCGTATGTGCCTTCCTAGGTTTGCTTTCAACTAGAATACTAAGAGAACAAAGCAAAATTGTTGATAAAAGTAAATTGGAAAGTTGTTTAAAATTACATGCCCTATTTGAAAAATTAAAGTCTTTTTTGGACTTGACTGTCCCTTTAAAGAAACGCAGAAGTGATTATTATACTTGCAATGATTCACCTTTGTTCATTTACACTGGTCTGCATATTTCTAATATATACACAGTGCTGCAACAGAGGTAAATCCAGTGCCATCTTTTTTAGGAACTTGTGGTGTTATAGCCAATCACAAGCGATGTCAACCAAGAATGTATCTTCTATCACATTATACTCCAGCAGCCTTCTCATGGTCAAACTACACTGCACAAGGAATAGTTTTGCTGTGTGCCAGTTGGGAATGATTTTGCCCATATGTGGTTTTCCTTTATGAACAACAATGCAAATTTAAATTAAAAATATACATAATATATACACAAGGTGATAAAAAGTTTTACACTTGGATGATATGTTATTCTATAGCAAGACAACACACATATTTTGTAATTACAAGGTATTTACTGCCCATTAACAGTAAGAATGGAAGTATAATTATCACTACATGTGACATGTGATGCTCTATAATAAGAAAAAAAAAAATTATAGTACAAATGTTTTTAAAGTTAAAGTGACGGTAAATTTCAGACTATAAGAATGTTGCAATGAAATATATATTAGTTTGCAAGTAAAACCAGATATTTTTTTTAAGTGTACTGTATATATATTTTATAATAAAAGGTTTATAATCCTAATTGGTATTGTCTGTTCCTCCACCCCCTTCATTTCCTCTTTTGACTGGGCTGTGATGTATAGAGCAGTCAAATCTACTCTGTACATAGGCTTTCTATGGGCTTTAAAGGGGCTGGACTTCAAGATTGTCAACTGACACACATGTTGATTGGATGTTCACTGGAATTGTGATACATGAAAAAAATGAGTTCATCCATGTGGGCCAGCGTAATAGAAGCATTACTATATGCACTAATTTAACCCTTTCACAGATGGATTTAAAAAAAAAAGGTACACATACTTTTTTGATGGCAAAGATTACATTTATGGCATTTGGTTATTTAAAGTTTACCATCACTTTAATTGAGTTCTGTATATTGCAACTTGCTTCACAAGGTGATCAAAACCCCAAACCTCAGAATGTGATGGCTGCAGCAAAGTAAAAAGCTTCCTGAAAGGTATTATATACACATATAATACCTAGGAGTACCCAGCCTCTTCACATGCAGGATAATATTGGATTTATTTACTTAATGCTATAATTATTTGTGGAATCTAACATATAGAACAATAAAGGGGAGGACATGTAGATATTATAATATTGAATATAGTCTTCTACCTGGTTACATTTTCACTCCTATCATATCTGCCATAAATATTTTGGAAGGTTACTAAGACCCTGAGGATCTATACCTCTGGCGAGATGATCTAATACTTCTCATCAGTACCGCGAGGTCCATCAAAGACTTTTAAAAAGGCGTTTTTTTGAGACCTGTTTATCTCTCTATGCCGAGTTCTGGATGTGAAGGAGAGGCACCTACATTGCAAAATAATGCTCAAAAAAAGCCCCCAAATATTTGGCGAGATTTCTCTCCATGCCGGTGAGTTTTTGATTATCAGGTCCTAGGTGAGGGAGGGTGGACGGAGGGATTACTAAAACAGAGGATGAATGAATCCATTTGAGGAACAGCAGGTATGTTTCCAGTTCTGTGTTATGCTTTGTACTTGCAGGGTGACAAGCTGCATTGCTGAATCAGGCACTTGAATTTCACAACTACTTTTTTTCATTGTGTAGGGGGAATAATAATAGTGCTAAAAAAAAGCAAAACAAGTGGTATAGTGCCTGCTGATGGAAGTGAAAATTAAAGGGACATTAAACCTAAACATTTTCTTTAATGATTCATATAGAGAATACATATGTAAACAACTTTCCAATTTACATCTATTATCAATTTAGCTTCATTCTCTTAGAATTATTTTTTGAAGAAGCAGCAATGCACTGCTGTGAACTAGCTGAACACATTGGTAAGCCAATCACAAGATGCATATAATTTGTGCAGCCACCAATCATTTGCTAGCTCCCAGCTTCTGAGCTTATCTAGATATGCTTTTCAACAAAGGGATATTAAGAGCATTAAAGGGACACTAAACCCAACATTTTTCTGTCATGATTCAGATAGAGAATACAATTTTAAACAACATTCCAATTTACTTCTATTATCTAATTTGCTTCATTCTTCAGATATTTTATGTTGAAGAAATAGCAATGCACATGGGTGAGCCAATCACACGAGACATCTAAGTGCAGCTACCAATCAGCAGCTACTGAGCATATCTAGATATGCTTTTCAGCAAAGAATATCAAGAGAATGAAGCAAATTAGATAATAGAAGTAAATTAGGAAGCTGTTTAAAATTGCATGCTCTTTCTAAATCATGAAAGAAAAAATGTGGGTTTCATGTCCCTTTAAACAAATTAGATAAAAGAAGTACATTGGAAACTTGTTTTAATGTGTGTGCTCTGTCTGAATCATGAAAGAAACATTTTGTGTTGGCTTCCTGAAAATACAAAAAAGTTATGTTTAAAATGGTAAGGGGTAAATTGGACAAGCTTGTTCTATTCAATAAAATGCTGGGAATATTTTTACCAGTATAACATTTTATAAAAATTAACATGTGTTTTGAATTACAAGTTCACTTTTTTTTAAATAAAAAATAATATATGCTGTTTAAATATGATTATAAAACACAACTCATGCCTATGGTCAGATAGTTGCCTATAGTTGAAAATGGCAACTCCTATAGCGCTACTTGTGAACACCGACTCACCTTCTTTACCAGCATGAAAAAAGTAGGGTTTTTTCAGCACATAATAAAACTGTTTAAAACAATAAATAAAAAATGGATAGTTTGTTTTCTTAAAGGGACACTAAACCCAAATTTTTTCTTTCATTATTCAGGTAGAGAAGACAATTTTAAACAACATTCCAATTGACTTCTATTATCTAATTTGCTTCATTTTTAGATATTCTTTGATGAAGAAATATCAATGCTCATGGGTGAGCCAATCACAAGAGGCATCTATGTGCAGCCACCAATCAGCAGCTACTAAGCCTATCTAGATATGCTTTTCAGCAAAGGATATCAAGAGCATGAAGCATAATAGATACTAGAAGTAAATAAGAAAGTTGTTTTAAATTGCATGCTCTGTCTAAATCATGAAAGAAAAAAATTGGGTTTCATATCCCTTTAACTAAAAACTCTTTCAAATGTAAAATAAATAAATGTGCCTTTAACCCTTTGAGTGCTAAGCACTTTCCCACCTGGGTGCTAAGCTGTTTTAAGGTTTTTTTTTTATTGTTTTTTTTAAAATATTTTATATAGTTGGAAAGTTGGAACGGTGCGTCTTGGGGGTCTGTAGCTGCTTAGATGCCTGAGATACAGGCTTCTAAGCAGCATGCCCCCTTTTCCTATAGTTAACATTGTCATTTTGTTAATAAAGTTGCGCAGTGACATCATCACGTCATTGCGCGTGACGTCACCACACAAAACGTGAAGCTCCGGCGATGCCTGTCACTATACAGGCACGAACGCCGGGGTAGGAGCGGGTGGGAGCCCCTAGATCTCCCCCAAGGTGGGAGAGTGCTAGTATCAGCAAGGACAACCCAGGTTGTTCACCAAAAATGGTCCGGCATCTAAACTTACTTTCTTGCTTTTCAAATAAACATACCAAGAGAATGAAGAAAATTTTATAATAGGAGTGAATTAGAAAGTTGCTTAAAATTGCATGCTCTATCTGAATCACTAAAAAAAAAATTTGGGTTCAGTGTCCCTTTAAGTGAGCGCACGCACACACAATTTCCGCTGAATATAGACAATAAAAATCACATACACACTTGTACACACTGTATACAAAATGTATTGCTTAAATGTCACCTTATGCAAAAACAACAAAAAACAACAACAATGGCATTCTGAACACAACAAGACAAACTCTGCACTACAGAGACCAGGTACCCCCCCCCCCGTAAGTCACTGCCCTACACCTTGTCCCCGTGCATTGGGAGTTTGTTCTGAAACAGCATTTGCACCCTGAATATAGAGCTCTGTGAATATGCACATGACTGGTTTGTGTAATTATAATCTTGGCATCAGAATTCTAATAAAAGGCTGCACATTACTGAGTGTTTGGCTGCATCAAGCAGACACCATGTCTGGACCTTCTTTATCCTGTGAAATAAAATATTGTCTTTATTTACAGGCCTAATTAATTTCTATGAGTCGTATGTTTTTTTAATCAGCCCAGTCAAAACAAGTTGTTTAAAATATCATTAGTAAATCAGATGAATAAGTAAAGGTGTTAGTGGTGATTACTATTTGTAAGGCCATATTTCTTTCTTTACCTGTTTCAGGTAGAAATTACAGGAAAATAGTGTTCCCTAGGTACTGCTCAGAACATAATGACTGTGAGAAGTAAAACAAAAGGCCTCATTGCCTGCATCCAATACACCAGCCACGCTGCCAGCATATGCTTCACTAAGGGGTTAACAATACCAGCATAAGGCATACCAAGGAGTCACAGAGTACATCACTAAACTGCAGAACAAGAATAAGGTAAAGTTAGAAGCAACACTTTTTTTTTAGAATGGGAGCAGAAAACGACATGACTGCTGGCTTGCTGTACACTTACTGAGACTAATGGGTTAACAGAGATGCCATAGAGGTGCACAGTACGGAACTGTGCTGCTATCATGGGTAACACCAAGTAACTGCAAATGCTATACCACATTAACAGCTCCAGTTATTGTTCAGTGAACAGAGAACTTGGCAGTATGTTTGCACCATACTATGTGCACAATTTATGTTTCAGATTCATAAAAAAAGAAAAGAAAAAAAAAAGTCCCATTTGATCACCAAGGGGCCTATTTAACAAAGGTCTGTCGGACCTGATCCGACAGTGCGGTTAAGGTCCGACAGACCTCGCTGAATGCTTGTGAGCTGCTGGCGCAACGCCGCCCCCTACAGATTTGCGGCCAATCGGCCGCCAGCAGGGGGGTGTCAATCAACTCGATCGTACATGATCGGGTTGAATTGCGGCAATATCTGTCCGCCTGCTCAGAGCAGAGCAGGCCTTTAGACCGCTGCTTCATAACTGGTGTTTATGGCGAGCCTGCAGGCTCATTCACCAGAAACACAGGGCTTCAAGCTCCATACGGAGCTTGATAGATATGGCCCCTGGTGAACATGGGCCCTCAAGCGCCATCCGGAGCTTGATAAATGGGCCCCCAAATCTGAGTTCTGATGCTTCTGTTGTTTCAGCCATATGTATCTCTGTGCAGCTGTCATTTAACTGTCTGGTGTATTCGCACCTAGACTGATGCTGCAGAATGCATTTCATGTTCGCCATTCCTCAGGCAGCAAATTCCATAACAACAAAAGGAGACATTTCTATATGGGCTGTTATTCTGTAAGCGCATAACATTTTTCAGATATAATTTAAAGGGACGGGATACCTCAACATTTTCTTTCATGATTTGGATAGAACATACAATTTTAAACTTTATTCTCTTGTTATTCTTTGCTTAAAGAACACAATTGTACTACTGGCAGCTAGATGAAACCATCTAGTAAGCCAATCACAAGAGACAAATGTGTGTAGGCACCAATCAGCAGCTAGCTCCCACTTGTGTATGATATGTACGTATTCTTTTTCAACAAGGGATACCAAGAGAACGAAACACATTTGAAAATAGAAGTTAATTTAAAAGTGACTTAAAATCTGAATCATGCAAGTTTAATTTTGACTTTCATATCCCTTTAATTTCACAAAACAATAATATTACCTTTTTTTACACAACAATATTGCTGGCAATAGATACCTTTTCAATTACATGGATATGAAACCCAAAATGTTTTTTTATGTGATTCAGACAGAGCATACCATTTGCTTCATTCCGTTGATATTCTGTGTTGAAGAGATACCTAGGTAGGCATCTAGAACACTACATGGCAGAAAATAGTGCTGTCATCTAGTGTCCCTGTTTTTCAATAAAAGATACAAAGAGAATGAAGAAAATATGATAATAGAAGTAAATTAAAAAGTTATTTAAAATTGCATGCTATATCTGAATCATGAAAGAAAATGTTTGTTTTCATATTGCTTTAATACACATTTATTGTTAGCACAATGTACCACTTCTAGTGAATTTTACATTTATACATTGAGGGCAAAAACTACTTTACTCATAGATAGGTTCTCTTAGATTAAAATTGCTACATAGAACGTACAGACAACCTTCCTCTATACAGTTTAAGCTATGCTGACAGTGCACACTAGTTTTCCCATATAGTTTCTCAAACCTATAATGCAGTGATTTGCAACCTTTTTTTTTGCAGTGGCACACTTTTTTACATTAAAAAATCCTGTGGCAAAGCACCATCCCAAAATTTTACAAAATCACACATTGTAGCCTAATACAGGATATATATACAGTATATATATATATATATATATATATATATATATATATATATATATACTATATTAATATATATATATATATATATATATATACAGGTATACCCCGCTCATACAGCGGGTTAGGGACCGGAGCCCCGCTGTAAAGTGAAAACCGCCTTAAAGTGAAACAAGGCGATTTTAGCTTTCTTTTCACTTGCCAGTGTGTTTTAAAAACTTGAAAACATGTTTGAACTAACATATATTAGGGGTTCAATAGTGCTACGTTTAGTTTAACCACTCGCACAGCACAGTATTCAATAAATACTGTACCTGTAAAATAGTGACAATTACTGTAGTAAAATTTCCCCGACTATAGCACTGAGACACAGATTGCACTGTAATGCTGTAAACAGAGTGAACTAATCATAACAAAATGGTGCCAGTCACTTTTCTCGCAATCTCACGATGATTACAGCAGTGTTTCAAAATCACTGGAGGATGAACTTCAGCTCCACAAAGCGCTGTATTAGCGAAACGCTGTAAAGTGAGGTATACCTGTACACACACACACACTGTACTGTGCTGTCATGCCATGCCTCCTACAAACTATACATGACATATTGACATTCATTCACAAACAATCATAATGATCATGTCATGGTTGTAAATGATGCCTGATGAGCCTGTCACATACCTCCCAATATTTCAAAATTTGAAAGAGGGACACCCCCCCCGCACTGTTGTCAGTCTGCCCGCGGCACACCTGAGGATCTCTCACGGCACACTAGTGTGCCACGGCAGACTGGTTGAAAAAACACTGCTATAATGTACTCTTGTGCAGTTTTCTGATTACTATTAGATCTTTATTACACTTATACACTGTTTTAAAATTTGGCATCACATAAAGCACAAAATGCATTTTTTCTATAAAATAATTTTATATATTAGATGTACTTTGCGTCATACTTGACATAAACAAGATCAACACTTTTTTTAAATTTATTATTATTTATTATTTATTTTTATTTATTAGTACTACTTTCAGGGTCTCAAGATATGAAAGACATGGGCCTCTATTTATCAAGGTCTGTCGGACCTGATCCGACAGTGCGGATCAGGTCCGACAGACCTCGCTGAATACGGCGAGCAATACGCTCGCCGTATTCAGCATTGCACCAGCAGCTCACAAGAGCTGCTGGTGCAACGCCGCCCCCTGCAGACTCGCGGCCAATAGCGTGTTAATGAACCCGATCGTACTCGATCGGGTTGATTTCCGGCGATATATGTCTGCCTGCTCAGAGCAGGTCTTTGTGACCGCTGCTATATAACTGCTGTTTCTGGCGAGCCTGCAGGCTCGCCAGAAACACGAGGCATCAAGCTCCATTCGGAGCTTGATAAATATGCCCCATGGTGTCTGGAACACTACATGGCAGAAAATAGTGCTGCCATATAGTGCTCTTGCAAATGGATATTATTCTTGCAAAACTGCTGCTATGTAGTGCTCCAGATATATGCACGGTCCTGAGCTTTACATCCCTGCTTTTCAACAAAAGATGCAAAGATAACTAAGAAAATTTGATAATAAAAGTAAATTAGGAAGTGGTTTAAAACTGCATACTCTGAATCATGAAAGAAAAAATGTGTGTTTCAGATCTCTTTAAAAGTACATAAAACTCAACATTTAATTCCCAATTTTAAAAGTAATCATTATATATTTTTGCATGTTTTTTTTTTCTATATTTTAAATTCCATTGAATTAAGAAACCTAACCCTCCTACATGCTGCAAAATAATAGCTTGCTAGGTGCAGTACCTCATTAATAATTGTCCCAAATTGTCCACAGCAACGGAGATAGGATAAACATGCTTTTTAAAGGGTGTGTTGTTTGACTTCAAAACAGAAGTGAACATATGCAGATCTTTTGAAATGCAGTGATATAATTACTCATTTCTGATGCATATATTAAAATAAAACTCTTTAAATGACCCTTTAAAGAAACATAAATAAACTTGAAATTCAGAGCAGTATATTTCAACGTTCATTAGAAGCCTTTTTGCATCATATTTATCTGCAATAATGTTTCTAAGAAAAGTTATCATTGCCCGTGTAATCTGCCAAATACAATGGTAGGCCATGTGGTACGAGAAAAATCGGTGAAAACAAATGTGAAAGTTCTTGATTTGCAAACTTATTCACCTTTACTCCAGTGGAGGAGATCTCCAGCAATTGCGAAAAAGCATAATGTCTAAAGGGGCTGCCCATTTCTTGTCCATTCTGTTCTATAAGCTGAGTCTCTCCTGCAAGAAACCCTTTAGCAAACAAATTAAATTAAATAACATCTATGTTATATCTCACCTAAGAGACAGTTAGTCAAATAAGCTAAAAACCCCAGAGAGGTAAGTTACAGACACCTGTTCCTTTTAATCAAAACTCCATTAAGACAACTGTATTACTAACACAACTGTAATAATTTTAAAATATTTTATAACTTAAATAACGAACAGTTCTTAAAAACTGCATCAACAAAATAGCCAGTGTAATATATCCAATAGACGCATCTGCAAATTATCATTCATACGGGGGAATTCAGATGGCAATAATGCAGAATAGTGTATTTTTTTTATCTCCAGTATTGGACATTATATACAGCAAATGGTTACTTTGAATACGTCTTTTTGGCTGATAAAACACAGCTAGGAAAACGCATATCAAGTATTTTATTAATAATATATTTGTATTAGCCAGTTCGTATGTATTTTTACAACACATTCTAGAGAAGTCAATAAAATGAATTTCAGTCAAATTAATTTTAATCAGTTAACATTGATTTTCAGAATTTGAGACATTTCAGGAGACAGGAAATTGTCTCCTATTTTTTTACCTCTAACTTACTGGTTTCAAAGTAGTTTGATACATATTCTAGTACAGGGGTCCTGTACTGGGGGTATCCCTAACCCTTGGGGGTGTATAACCAAATGATTGTGGTATAGAACTAGATCTCGGAATAATAGCAAAAAAAGAATGTGATGTTAGTTTAGATTATTAACTTTCACCATTATCAATACCTCGATTCCATGTTTTGATTGCTCAAAAACAAAAGCAAAAATACCACAGGGTGTACCTAGTTTGTGCATTTGTGACTGGACATTTTTATATAAAAAAATATACTGAAATGATTTTCTTTTGTTCTGTTCCTAGTTATCTATATGTAAAATAAAACCAAGCTGTTGACATCTTTTGAAGTCATACTGGTACCTAATCAGACTGATGATGAGGATGATTTTGGTAGTCTGACAAAGAGTATGCGGACATGTTGGGCAATCCATTGAGGCTCTGTAATCGTAAAAAAGGTTAAAAAAAACCTGCTGTAAACTTTATAATTATAAATATATTAATAATTATTAGTATAATTATTATTATTAATAATAATAACAATACAATTACATTTTTCCTTTCAAAAGCAAGCTAAAATGTCGAAGTTCTACCTTGCTTTAAAGATCATTAAACAGTTTGCTGTAAACTTCATTAACTAGCACTATATAAAAGATATTCTTATTTTCTCTTCATGCATTAAGCACATTTCATGTACGTTTTATCACTGGTAAATTAAACAATACAGTCTGAGATTCAGCTCAGAACACTAAAATATGTTGTTTAAATATCCATTACATCAGCTTTTACGATTGAATTTTCCTTTCCCAGGGGGCAAATTATTGATTAGAGCAATCGGCCGCAGGTATACGAGTAGCTCCTTGTATACGGCAAGCTGAAATTCCTGTGCATTGATTTTCTACTCTTGGCTTTAAATATAAGGGTTGCAGTTCTTTCTTTTGCCTTTATAACCTGCACCATAAAAGGAAGGTCACTGGGTCAACAGAATGAAAAGCCACATGAACACTAAAGAGCCACACAGACTTATAACATAAGGCTGAGTTACTGAGACCACAGCAAACCCTACATATTATTCAATGATGCATTTCCATAACTCACTGTCTCACAATCTGCAAAGTACAATTCACGAACCCCAGGGAACTTTTTTCTGTGTTTTGTAAGAGCTGAACTGGTAGTCAGACAATGAAGCACAGCCCAGCATCTCAAAGGCCAGAAAATTGACTGAATCATTTATTAATAACAATGTATATTACCTAAATACAACAAGTCTATTTTATTTTCAAGAAGTATGTTTTTCAACGATATTAAAAATATATCTATCATGACATAAATATATCTATCTAACATATTTACGCCCAGCATCTGGTAATTGGTAAAAAGTAACATTGCAAAATAAATAAATACAATAAAATAATAAAGTAATAGTTCTGTAAACAAACTATTAAACGACAAAAGTTCATTGCCAGATAAATTAAGGTTTTTATCTGCTAGTTTAGAATACATAAAGCTTACAATTTTTTTTTGCGTTAATTAAACAATACAGAAGTTCCAACTCTGTAATCTTCTTCCATGTTTACTTTATGGGTCAACGACATTTCCAAGTTGAGCTTCTATAAGCGACAAGGAACAATGAAACATTTTCCAAATATTTTTACTGAGTCTGTGTTATCTAAAGCTTCAATCTGGTGTGTTGGATTCTTAAAAAAAAATGTATTATACAATGGGAATAATGAGATTGAGCACATTGTTATTATAACAGAGGGAATAGTGTCATTTTGTGTCCCGGGGAAGCAGTAAGAACACATACGTATTCTGTTATATTGCATCTCTAAAGGCTGACACATCATAATGGGCAATAATAGTGAAAAGTGCTTGTTTTATAGCACAGGGCATTACAAATGTATTCAGGAAACAACTGAACAACAGCTAAATAAAACTACAAGGGTTATATTGTAAAAGCTTGGAAAAAACTTCTTAAAAGTATCAAGCAGCAAACCCAGATCTTAAAAGTGACTATTCTCACTCATACATAGCATCATATTATATTCATGCAGCCTCTCATATTTACCTGCAGCCTCACTCACACATATCCTCTTGGCACATTATAGCCCCCCTTATATACAGCACACAGACTCCCTTTTATATATAAAAACTCCAAACCACAGTTATCAGTAGCCATCCACTATAAAAGGTGGCCTCTGTTTTATTAGTGACTTTTATTTACTTAAATAGCAGACTATTAAGTGCTAAACAATACACATTTTATTATATCAAAATGATATAAAGTCCTTAAAAATTCATGGAAGCAATTTCTCTATGGCTTCTAAAATGTGTATCCTGGTTTACAAACACATTGGTCTAGTGTGTGAGAAAATGTGTACCTGGCTCATCAATATCCTTGCTGACCCCTAAATTTGAAATAAATTTCTCAATTCCTGTTATATAAGTACATTAGAGTATGTTATTCAAAGTAATTGGGAAGCATTTGAAAAGCTGGATAAACAGCTAGGAAATTAGCTTATGATAACAGTTTACCAACAGCATCGCTCAATAACCTATGGTCACCTGCAACTTTGTGTTTAGTTTATATTCCTAGTAACATCAAGACACATCTATTACACTTGTCCATAAATACCAGCACTAAAAGACTTGGCTATAAGCTAGATGTTTCTACTTAAATGAAACAAATAAGTGTTCTCATATCAAACATGTACACAATTTGTTCTCTAAAAACAATAACTCTCACTAAGGGTTTTGTGACACATTATCACAGGTGTCACAGATACCCTGGAACCTAATATATATCAAATATATTTATGTATATATATATATATGTGTGTGTGTGTGTGTGTATATATATATATATATATATATATATATATATTTATAGTAAAAGACACCTTAATGTCTTTTGTTTGAGAAATGTTTAAGTAAATAATAAACAAACAAATAAATAAATACTAATTAATTTGGAAAAATATCTATTGTTTAAAAGCCTGCTGGGGTTTTTAGTTTGGACTTACTAATCAATAGCAATAGTTATAACTGTAGCAATTAAACATAAATAATACCTTTAGAGTAATATTATAACATACTAAATTTCACTTTATCAATAAAAACTGTACTCTGTTTACTTATACATTTGAAAATCTATGGCTAATGAATTGCTAATTGTATAAAGATAATGCAACGTTTCTTTTTAGATTCCTGCAATGTCTAGAATTCTAGTAAACATTAATATGTTCTTTACTATTTATAACTCATTCACAGCTAGCAAAGTTACACAGTATTTAGAGCAAAACAAATTAAATTACTATGATAGGAAATGTTATATAACTTTATATATAAATAAAATTGGTTTATTGCAGTGTGAATAATTTGCCACAATTTTAAAGGTCCTGCAAGGGTTAGTACTGTAATGTTCTAGATTTACGAAGAATGAAGAGGCATCACCAGTGACAAAACAAATAAAACTCTCAAGTTCATATGCTATTCAAGACAATAATAAAAAATAAAAAGCTTTGTCTTGAAATTGACTCACAATTCTTAGATAATCTAGACTGCAACGTGTAATTACTAGGTTCTTTGGTGAGTAAATAAAATGTGGTATTCACTGTCTTCTGTTGCCCAGAGTGAAATTATGTAAAGGATACAACTGTTAGCACTGCAATAAAAAGGGTTAATCTCTGTAGAAAAATCCCAGTAAGCAATGATCATCTTTCACTATATTGGATGTCTCGACCCTCCAGCCAAACAGATTTTCAAGATAGGCAAGTAGTGCTCCTTTACTGATCTTGTATAAAGATTGTGGTTTAAATATAAAAAATCCAGCCAAATAGATTATGAAGGGGTTTAAAAACAGAAGAATAGTGTATCTATATAAACAAACATCACTTCTTTTTTCCAGCAATAGAATATTTGTATATTGTACACAGCACTGTATAAGCTTTCCTTAACTATACAAACTATACACAACAACATATTACACACCCTATAAGATGTCACACAACACAGTATAATACAATGTATGGGATATCCTAACCTAACCCTAAACAAAAGTACTGTATGAACATAAATTGCCCTGACAACAGTTGTATTAACAGATGCCCTCATCCTTTACAGTACAGAACAACCTTGCAATATACAAAGTATATTTTTCATAGCTGGGTATCCAGATCATATATTGTACAATGTAGTAAAGTGGATACTTTGATCCTGTACACTGTACAGTATAAGTTAAAATATTACATATTACAAGAGATTTTTTTTAGAGCTGTCTCTCCTTAGTAAGTCCTGCTGAATACATGGTCAGTAGTTTAAAGTGAATATTGTATTAGGTATGAAGTCAGATACTGTTTGTCCCAAAAATAAGATCCTGTAGTTTATTAGACTGTGCGTGTATAGAAAATTGTGTATAGGGATAGGACAACATCAAATATACTAAACAATGATTTGTGGCCACATTTTTCACAACTTCACCAATGCCAGGTATTATGTACCACAAGCATAGATAGCGTATGCAACTAAAAGTGCTGCGTATATGGTCAAGCTACAGTTATACTGAACAGCAAATGAAGTGAAAACCTTTCCAGTTGTGTGCATAGCAAGACCATCCTTTTGTATATATGAGTAGCATCAGCACATGTTATAGAGTCATGACATCCTGCATAGCACATTACAGAATTGTAAAGGTATCTTGTAATCCAGCTGGTATCAGCGACCTGTACTTTCAGTAGGGGTAGGTAAATATATATTAAACTGTGTCCCATACTATGTACTATACTTTTCTACTATTTATATAGAATTAGGACATTACATGTTTTTAATATTACTACATATATCTACATATAAAATGCTTCTTGTCTTAAATCGGATTTTGCAGTATTCTGGATAGCTCTCCTGAGTTTTATACAAATGTGTTAATAATAGGAGGGCATGACACTTTATACAGGTTAAACTGTCATTATGTACAATACATGATTTATTGACATTATAAACATGATGATATTGGAAATATTGTCAACTACATCAAGTATTATAAAGTAAGTCTTAACATTAAAGAAAGTGTGGAACAGGTAACCCTTGCCCTGTATATACAGTTAAACTAAGAAAGGGTCTGGACAGGTATTATACAAATAGTCCTGTAATATTATGCAGATGGTTGCTCAAAAATAATCTCTATACTTAAAATCTAATACCATACAATAAATGAGTTTGCAGAGTACACATGACTCCAGTTACTAAATATACTGAGTATAATATGGGATATCATTTACATTACGTAGTGTAATAGAATACTAGACAGGTACCATTATATAAAGAATAGTATATGTGTCCGGACACTATTTACAGTCTAATACGGTAGTGATGTCATTATGTTCCATATAAATAACAGAAGGTGAGGCAAATAACATATATTATATATATATATATATATATATATATATATATATATATAAATATATATATATATATATTATATATATTATATATATATATATATATATGTATCACTATATGGAGCTTTTTGTTAATTTATAGTTATAATAAAGAGCACTCTGATGATACACAGTCTAACATGAAAATGTCCAGTTACTTATAATAATAAGGTATATAGTAGCACTGTATACAAAGTACATGTATGTCTTGTAGTTATATGCAATATAATACAGGTTGTCATTAGGTTAAGAGAGTGGATTAACTATGGTGTTAATTCAGTAGTCTTGTTACTTTTTACTGTACAGTGTATAACATAGAAGTTTCTATAACTATACACAACAGTAAACCTATGGGATCCTGCCACTTTATACAGTACTAATACATGTGATTTAACAGGTTAACACAGGATGAGCACCCTCATACACAGTTAACAATAAAAGGCATCTTACTGTATAAAGTTTACTAAGTGTTTTTATTCATTACAAAAGGAGTGAAACATTAGGCCTATTTCTATCACCTATAGGATACGTGGTCCTCTCACTAGATTCTAATATATTATAGTGACCCTAAAGAGGATATGTACTGATGGTAATATAAAATCATAATATTCAGACTTCAATGCAGTGTAATTATAGTGGCCCTTACACTGCAAGGTCATCCCTCAATATAAAATGTTTTTATACTATATACTTAAAAATGTAATGCTGCCACTTGCATTCTAGCACTGTAAAAATATATAGAACATAGGTTGTTGTCAATTTAATTCAGTATAAGAGAGGGAGTATTTCACTACTCCAGTAATACAAAGAGGCCTTCCATGTGTGCTACTTACTTTGAAGACTATATAAATTATAGTTTTACAGGGACTTTTCACTATATTAAAATACAGGTTATAACTCCATACAGTGTCATTATAAGGTCTAGTGTTATGTACATTATAATACCAGGAGTACTCTAACTATATACAGACTAATTAAAATAGTCTGTCAGTATCCAATGTAATACTGGGGACCTGTCAATGAACACAATATTACACATAGGGATAACAGGAGTTAATAATAGGAGTCCTGATAAGTATAATGTATATAAATAATCTAACATAATATCTATAAGGATAGTGAACGTGTATCTGTGTATATAAAGTGTAATTAAGATGGCTGCAAATGACACAATACTAATTAACTAAATAAACACGAGTAAAACTGTCTCTCTGTACTATCAGCACATTCTAAGAGACAACTATATTCAGGGCACGGTTTTAACCCCAGCATGGCAACCTGCAGTGTGCCCAGTACCTGGCGTTGGTGCAGTCCTGGTAGAGCGTCTCGAAGTCCCTTCTTGTGATGAGCTTGCAGCGGTTAACCCCCGGCTGTATGGCTCCCAGCCCTCGCAGGATGCGGACCTGTTCCACTGTACACACCACAGGGGCGATGTCCAGCCGCTTAAGCTTGGTGTACCACCGGTGCAGCCCCCAGACATAGGTGTTTGAGGAACAGGTCAAACACTTGGGGCAAAGCAGATCAGCTCTTGCCCCTCCACCTGAAAGGAGGCCACCTTTCACCCCGTGCAGCTCTACCATGCGACACTCTGCGCTGGGACCAAGCCTCGGCGATTCCGGGGGGTACAAGGTGTCAGACCGGAACAAGCCGGGGCTAGATACAGGAGGGGCGGATACGGCCCATGCCCGGATTGGGGGGATCAGGCTCAGATACCCCCGGGCACGGGCAGCCCCAAGCTCGGGCACTCCCAGGCTTTTAGATAAAACCACCAGCGGGTCCCTGTCCCTGGGTTCTGACTCCTCCAGGTTCTGAGATCGCAGGCTCTCTGGCTGAGCCTCTGTGGGTCCCTGTCCCAGACTGTGTAGCTGTAAGTCCCAGACTTTGTAACTGTCCTGTCCCTGTGTTCTGACTCTCCAGGTTCTGAGATTGCAGGCTCTCTTGCTGAGCCTCTGTGGGACCCTGTCCCAGACTGTGTAGCTGTAGTCCCAGACTGTGTAACTGTCCCTTCCCTGTGTTCTGACTCTCCAGGTTCTGAGATCTCAGGGCTCTCTGGCTGAGCCTCTGTGGGTCCCTGTCCCAGACTGTGTAGCTGTAGTCCCAGGACTGTGTAACTGTATTCGTTGCCCCAGCTTGGGTTACTGCCTGTCCCAAACTCCTACTTTTTCTCTCAGCAGCTATCAGTCCATAGTACAGCCAGGGCCTGAGATGCTGCTTGCTTTCACTGTGTTTGCCAGTCCCAGGTCCTGCCTCTGTCTGGTATTCTGCTCTGCTGCTACTTTCTAGTTTTCTTGTCACCAGGCTCTGCTGGGTGATTGGTCTTGGTGTTGTTCTTTTTCCCAGGGTCTGTTACTCCCCCCATCTTGTTCCTCTTCTCTTGTACCAGGCTTTGATGCTGCTCTCTGATACTTTTTCTGACACACTAATATGAGCTATACTGATTACTCTGTGCTAGTTTCTGCAGCTTTCTGTCCCCAGGATTTGTTGGTAACAGTCCCAGGCCTGTGCCTGTCAGCAGATTGTTGCAGGTCAGTGCTGTTGCTGATATACCAGTCTCTGGTTTGCTGTGTAAGGAAGCCCAGAGCCTGCAGGTCCCTGTCGCTGTCACTGTCCCAACTATTTGCGTAGTCTTCAGCTAGTAGCGGACGGATGGAGAGCAGCCAACAGGACCTGCCCCCTAATCAACCTGACATGGCGCCCAGCCAATGGAATTACTTTGTTTAGAATGAGTCTTTCTATGATTGGCTGAGAATAGTTTCATTGTCATTGTACCTGTGCTGTGGGTTTCCCATGTGTTCCAGGCTTGACTACTCCGCTAGCCCTAGCGTGTTTGGTAGAGTATGACGGGACGGTGTGTTGTACTTACAATATTCTATATTTGGCAACTATGGCAAAGAGAATATATATAGCATACCTCACCAACATTTTAATAATGCAATAGAGGGACAGCCCCCAGTGCGGCAAAAGTGGGATATGTGGTGGGCAGGAGTAGGGATGGGGCTTAAAAAACTCATAAGACCAAATTAATATAAATCAAATTCTAAATAAAGTCATATATTTTAATACTCTTATGCAGCAAATCAAACACAAGCTTAAAACTACTGGTATAGCTATGTGAGCTCTGAGTATTTAATTAGCATTTGCAGAGACAGTGCTAAATATGTTTATCTTAACTGGACATTTAATAATAGATTCTTTAAAACTGCTCTCTCTGCATTCCCCATTAATATTCTAGATTCTGGCCTTTAAAGTCAGCAAAAATACACATTAACACAAGCTACACGTATGTACACACACTCTAATACACAGAAACAAACTACATAGCATACACACACACACTACATAGCATACACTTATACACACAGATACACACTCACACACACACTACATAGCATACACTTATACACACAGATACACACTCACACACACTACATAGCTTACAATTATACATTCAAATACACAGACACTACATAGTATACACTTATACATGTAGATACACACACACACACACTACATGGCATACACTTAAACATGCAGATACACACACACTACATAGCATACACTTATACATGCAGATACACACACTACATAGCATACACTTATACATGCAGATACACATACATACACTACGTAGCATGCCATACACTTATACATTCAGATACACACACACATATACACTACATAGTATACACTTATGCAGGAAGATACACACACACACACTACACAGCATACACTTATACATACAGGTACACACATGCTACATAGCTTACACTTATACATGCAGATGCACACACACTACACACAGACACATATACATACAGATATACACACACACTACATAGCATACACTTATGCAGGCAGATATACATTCACACTACACAGCATACACTTATACATACAGATACACACACTCTACACAGCTTACACCTATACATGCATATACACACACACTACAACACACACATGTATAAATACAGATACACACACACTACATAGCAATACACTTATGCAGGCAGATATACACACACACTACACAGCATACACTTATACATGCATGAAACACACACACTACACAGCATACACTTATACATACATATACACACACACTACCATAGCATACACCTAACATGCAGATACACACACACACTTATACATACAGATACACACACTACATAGCTTACACGTATACATGCAGATACATACACACACACACAAACTACATAGCATACACTTATACATACAGATACACTACATAGCAAACAATTATACATGTAGATTAACCACACACTTATACATGCAGATACACACACTTACACATACAGACACCACACACACACACACACTACATAGCTTACACTTTTACATGCAGATACACTCACACACTACATAGCATACACTTATACATGCAGATACACACACACACACTTATAAATACAGATACACTACATAGAAAATAATTATACATGTAGATAATCACACAATTATACAAACAGATATACACACACATTACATAGCATACACTTATACATGCAGATACACACACACACACCACACACACGCACACTTATACATACAGAGTCCCTCGCACACTACATAGCATATATTTATACATGCATATACACGCACACACTTATACATACAGATACACACACACACTACATAGCATACATTTATACATGCATATACACGCACACACTTATTACATACAGATACAACATACACACTACATGGCATACACTTATACATGCAGATACACACACACACATATATACAGATACACACACACTCAGGGCCGTTTCTAGTTGCGGGCAGACCGGGCAGTGGCCCGGAGCGCAATATGGAGCAATGGGGAGCACTTTTACATTTTTTTTGAGCTAACTGAATTAAATTGGGATGTGACAGAGGAAGTCAGAGGCAGACACTGACAGGCAGTTAGTGCGGGAGGAAGTAGTTTCCTTTTTCCCGCGCCTGTACATGACTCTGTCTCAGACTCAGTGACTCAGTGTGAGTGGGGTTGCTGGCGGCTGCAGTAACTGTCAGTGCTTATTAGAGCTGGTCCCAGCGGTCCAGACAGGCTGACACAGCATCATTCTCAAAACAGTGCTGTGCAACTGCACCAATATCCCTGGCCAGACCCCACAGATCTGCACATCAGAGAGTGGTAAGTTCCTCCGGCTCCCACCCTCTGTCCTGTCTCCCAGCAAGCTGCCCCAGAGCTGCCTTTCATCGAGCACCTGACCATGACCGGACACTCAGTCCGGTAATGGTTTAACAAAATAAATTACTTAGGAGGTGGAGCTAGCCATAGAGGAGAACAGTCGCACATAGCTAGAGCTTCTGATAATAAAAGCAAACCTTAAAAACTATTTTTTAACAGATCAATGACAGCAACCAGCCTATAATTTAGAGATAAGTGACTATCAGATACTGGATCAAATATACAGCAAGATACGACCGGATCTGGTGCTTAACTGACCCTGAATAGAAAAAAGGAAACTAGAGGAGGGGAGCAGTGCAAACAAGCAACAGAAGTCTATACCGGGGGTCCAGAATCACAGATCAGAACCCACTAACCCCTGAAGATCTCCTTACCGGGAGAAGTCGTTCACCCAAACCGAGCCTAGTCCTCAATGGTATCCGCGGGAGGGAAGGGGTCCTCCAGAACGGGCATAAAGTCTTCATACAGGATGGGCTATCTCTATCTTCATCCTACCGGTGCGGTAGCGTGTCCATCTTCAAGGACATCCGACGCGGAGCATCCTCTTCTTCCGACGTCTTCTTCCAGAATGAAGGTACCTTTAAGTGACGTCATCCAAGATGGTGTCCCTTCAATTCCGATTGGCTGATAGAATTCTATCAGCCAATCGGAATTAAAGTAGGAAAAAGTTCAACCAGCCAATAGGATTGAACTTGCATTCTATTGGCTGTTCCAATCAGCCAATAGAATGTGATCTCAATCCTATTGGCTGATTGGACTTCAATCCTATTGGCTGATTGGAACAGCCATTAGGATTTTTCCTACCTTAATTCCGATTGGCTGATAGAATTTTATCAGCCAATCAGAACTGAAGGGACGCCATCTTGGATTAAGTCACTTAAAGGTACCTTCATTCTAGAAGAAGACATTGGAAGAAGAGGATGCTCCGTGTCGTATGTCTTGAAGATGGACCCGCTCTGCGCCAGATGGATGAAGATAGAAGATGCCGTCTGGATGAAGACTTCTGCCCGTCTGGAGGACCACTTCTGCCGTCTGGAGGACCACTTTCTTCCGGCTTCGTTGAGGACTTCGGCCCCGGTTGGGTGAAGACTTCTCCCGGGTAAGGTGATCTTCAAGGGGTTAGTGTTAGTTTTTTTTAAGGGGGTATTGGGTTGGTTTTAAAGTAGGGGTTGGTTGCGTGGGTGGTGGGTTTTAATGTTGGGGGGGATTGTACTTTTTTTTACAGGTAAAAGAGCTGATTACTTTGGGGGCAATGCCCCGCAAAGGCCCTTTTAAGGGCTATTTGTAATTTAGTGTGGGTAGGGCTTTTTTATTTTGGGGGGACTTTTTATTTTGTTAGGGGGATTAGATTAGGTGTAATTAGTTTAAAAATCTTGTAATTTTGTTTATTATTTTCTGTAATTTAGTGTTTGTTTGTTTTTGTACTTTAGATAATTTTATTTAATTGTATTCTAATTTTATTTAATTTATTTAATTATAGTGTAGTGTTATGGTGTAATTGTAACTTAGGTTAGGTTTTATTTTACAGGTACTTTTGTATTTATTTTAACTGGTAGTTATTAAATAGTTAATAACTTTTTAATAACTATTCTACCCTAGTTAAAATATATACATACTTGCCTGTAAAATAAAAATAAATCCTAAGCTAAATACAATGTAACTATTAGTTATATTGTAGCTAGCTTAGGATTTATTTACAGGTAAGTATTTAGTTTTAAATAGGAATAATTTATTTATTGCTAGGAATATTTATTTAGATTATATTTAAATTTTATTTAAGTTAGGAGTGTTAGGGTTAGGGTTAGACCTTAGGTTTAGGGGCTAATAAGTATAATGTAGGTGGCGGGCGGTGTAGGGGGGGCAGATTAGGGATTAATAAATATAATGTAGGTGGCGGCGGTGTAGGGGGGCAGATTAGGGGTTAATAACATAATGTAGGGGGCGGCGGTGTAGGGGGCAGCAGATTAGGGGTTAGCTAAATATAATGTAGGTGGCAGCGTGTGTAGGGGGGGCAGATTAGGGGTTAATAAGTATAATGTAGGTGGTGGTGGGCTCCGGGAGTGGAGGTTTAGGGGTTAAACACTTTATTTAGTTGTGGCGGGGTCCGGGAGCTGTGGTTTAGGGGTTAATACATTTATTAGAGTTGCGGTGGGCTCTGGGAGCTGCGGGATAGGGGGTAAACAGTATAGTATAGTGTGGGTGTTTAGTGACAGTATACCAATAAAGCTGGGAAAAAGCCGAATAGCAGCGAGATCGATGACTGTCAGTTAACAACAGTCCGCTGCTCTTCGCTTTTTTGGTAAGTTTGGAGAGTGTATTCAGGTCCGCAGCAGCGATGTTAGGCGATCTTAGGCGAGCGAATTGATGCCGTCGAATGCAGCACAGTTGACGGCTTGATAAGTAGATGCCTCTGTCTTTAATGACCCTAATACAGAAATTAAACCTGCCTTTATTAGGAAATGGGAAAGTGAATTAAACAATACATGGCCTTTGGAACACTGGGAGACAAATTTGTTTAAAGGGTCATCTTTCACTGTGAATGCTTTCCTGAAGGAAAACTTCCTGAAGGTGGCTTTCAGGTGGTATTTGTATCCGAGAAGATTTCATAGTGGAGTGAACCTAGAGACCCACCCCTGTTATAGAAATTGTGGAGAAGAGGGTATATACCTACATATGTGGTGGGGATGCCCTAAGATCAGAGATTTATGGGATCAGACCTCCAGACTCCTGAGTAAGTTTTTCTTCAAATCCATAACCCTTAAACCTGAAAAAGCTCTCTTACACTTTCCAATAGAAGATATTCTCCTGCATCAGAACAAAGTAGCTGCAATGATATGTATTATTACTAGACTGAGTATTGCAAAGTTCTGGAAATCGGAACCCCCTCCATTTAGCTATGTTCTAAACAAGTTAGAGTATCACTCTCATAGAAGCATCTTAACAGCTAGTATGTTAAATCAACAAAATAAGTTTGTTGTGGTTTGGGAACCATATATCATGTACTCTGAAGAAATGAGGAGATTAGACAATAGGGGTGAGGATGTCAGTCGAGTCCAAAGAACAGATCACAAACGGTTGGGTGGTCTAGATAATACATGTTAAAGGAAAAGTCGCCAGCACTAAATATAAGCTGATGGAAATGGTGTATACTAGGTTTATACAATAAATGAAGTCCCAGTGTAGGATAGTATTTCTACAGGGAGTGCAGAATTATTAGGCAAATGAGTATTTTGACCACATCATCCTCTTTATGCATGTTGTCTTACTCCAAGCTGTATAGGCTCGAAAGCCTACTACCAATTAAGCATATTAGGTGATGTGCATCTCTGTAATGAGAAGGGGTGTGGTCTAATGACATCAACACCCTATATCAGGTGTGCATAATTATTAGGCAACTTCCTTTCCTTTGGCAAAATGGGTCAAAAGAAGGACTTGACAGACTCAGAAAAGTCAAAAATAGTGAGATATCTTGCAGAGGGATGCAGCACTCTTAAAATTGCAAAGCTTTTGAAGCGTGATCATCGAACAATCAAGCGTTTCATTCAAAATAGTCAACAGGGTCACAAGAAGCGTGTGGAAAAACCAAGGCGCAAAATAACTGTCCATGAACTGAGAAAAGTCAAGCGTGCAGCTGCCAAGATGCCACTTGCCACCAATTTGGCCATATTTCAGAGCTGCAACATCACTGGAGTGCCCAAAAGCACAAGGTGTGCAATACTCAGAGACATGGCCAAGGTAAGAAAGGCTGAAAGACGACCACCACTGAACAAGACACACAAGCTGAAACGTCAAGACTGGGCCAAGAAATATCTCAAGACTGATTTTTCTAAGGTTTTATGGACTGATGAAATGAGAGTGAGTCTTGATGGGCCAGATGGATGGGCCCGTGGCTGGATTGGTAAAGGGCAGAGAGCTCCAGTCCGACTCAGATGCCAGCAAGGTGGAGGTGGAGTACTGGTTTGGGCTGGTATCATCAAAGATGAGCTTGTGGGGCCTTTTCGGGTTGAGGATGGAGTCAAGCTCAACTCCCAGTCCTACTGCCAGTTTCTGGAAGACACCTTCTTCAAGCAGTGGTACAGGAAGAAGTCTGCATCCTTCAAGAAAAACATGATTTTCATGCAGGACAATGCTCCATCACACGCGTCCAAGTACTCCACAGCGTGGCTGGCAAGAAAGGGTATAAAAGAAGAAAATCTAATGACATGGCCTCCTTGTTCACCTGATCTGAACCCCATTGAGAACCTGTGGTCCATCATCAAATGTGAGATTTACAAGGAGGGAAAACAGTACACCTCTCTGAACAGTGTCTGGGAGGCTGTGGTTGCTGCTGCACGCAATGTTGATGGTGAACAGATCAAAACACTGACAGAATCCATGGATGGCAGGCTTTTGAGTGTCCTTGCAAAGAAAGGTGGCTATATTGGTCACTGATTTGTTTTTGTTTTGTTTTTGAATGTCAGAAATGTATATTTGTGAATGTTGAGATGTTATATTGGTTTCACTGGTAAAAATAAATAATTGAAATGGGTATATATTTGTTTTTTGTTAAGTTGCCTAATAATTATGCACAGTAATAGTCACCTGCACACACATATATCCCCCTAAAATAGCTATAACTAAAAACAAACTAAAAACTACTTCCAAAACTATTCAGCTTTGATATTAATTAGTTTTTTGGGTTCATTGAGAACATGGTTGTTGTTCAATAATAAAATTAATCCTCAAAAATACAACTTGCCTAATAATTCTGCACTCCCTGTATATGAGTTGTTTATCAGCAACTATTGTGTGACCTCAGATTTTTTGAGAGTACTAGTTCAGTAGGATAATAGTGAAAGGCAAACCTGTACTTCTAGTGTGTAAATACAGTCACCTTTGGGACTGTTAACTTCATATGCACAAGCACTACAAACAAAATAAGACAATACAAGTAGAAAAATGCGTGCTGCCCCTATATTGATACAGAGTACCCCTGTCTCTAAATAAAAGGTGAAAAAGAAAGAGAAAATTCAATAATGACGTAGGGGCACTCAGCTAATAAGATCTCTTATAGTAATGTAATAATGTTCTTTTTCAATAATTATTAGCGTGATGGAAATCAAATTAATGCAAAAATGTTCCTTTAACCCCAAACTTTAAAATTCTTCAGTAGGGAGAGGTGTAGTAAGTAGTTTACTGCTTACCCAAACGTTACCCCAATCATATGAGGTAATGTATTTGCTCAGTGTAGGTAGAGTGGAGTGGATTCTCCGTGCTTCTCAAGGGTAGCGTATCCAGGTGTCCCCTTTAGCCTAAGGATCTCCTTCATGGGATGATGTTAGGTCATTCAATAGAAATCCTCGACTCTGTTGGTTTTAATCCAGAAGAGATGCGAAGGGCTGTTTTATTATCCAATGGTGGTGAGAATCTCTAGTCCCCTTCAGGTGGTCACCCAGAGTTTATGCAGAGATGAAAGAAAAGAAGCACATAGCATAATACTGTATATACAAAAGAAGGAGTTTTATTTTGTTACAGAGTATGCTTACAATGTTAACCCTCAATCAATTATGAGGTAAGATCATGGCATAAAAAAGACACACTTCAACTTGTCTCCAAGGTCTCAGTGTAGCTGGATATAGTCAAGTCTTAAAATAAGACAGTAATACCGTCCCTTAGTGGTCAGAAGTCTGACCGTTATCTTGAAAGAAATTTAGCATAGAGTCTTTACCGGTATCAACTGCACCACTAAGTAACTGAAAAGCGGTGTGTGAATACAGAGTAAAAAGTAAATAGTAAAACGTTTACAAATATAAATGAGAACGTATAAAAAAAATCGTTTAAAATGTGAACAAAAATAACCGTGGAGTTAGGCCCTGTCCGCCCACTTAGAAGTTCCTTACGCGTTTCAAAGTCATATGCGACTTCTTCGTCAGACTTTAAGTGTAAAAAGGATTTTGCCATGTCGTCTGTGTCGCAGAACTATTTTAAGTACAACTCATATATGTAAAATGTGATTTGTTTGTCCCTGCTGGAAGTTTTTGCTTTTTCCTTTGTTTTTTTTGTACCACTCATCAAAAACAAAAAATGTGCTTGAAATGTATTGTATAACTGTGTAATATTTTAATAAAAAAATTATTTCATCAAAAAAAAAAAAATTACTTAGTGCAACTGCAGTCTTACTGTGTAACTGCTGTGTAACTGAGCCGCTCAAGCATTTTCCTCAACAGTCCTAATATAAATGTTTTAAATCAGGACTGTTGAGGAAAATGCCTGAGTGGCTCAGTTACACAGCAGTTTGCAATACTTGTGCAAGTAGTATCAGGCAGATTGCATATGTATAGCAACCATTCCACCCTTAGGATAGGTTGGTGCATGTGACACACTCAACATTATTAGCCTACTGGGGTGCTAGGAAATAGTCAGTATGTGGATGCTGGTGTTTAGAAGGAAGGTACTGCGCCTAAGATAAAGATACTGGTCTATATGAAGCCAGGGTGGTAAAATATATGTATATCCATTGCTTTTCTTGGCTTTCTATGTCAGGAATATTTTGTTTGGTATCCTACTGCTTGTTTTGTGGGATGGGTTTGCCATACATTTTTGCCAATATGATTCATCTAATGTTGTGAAATCACTGGCATAAGGTATGTCAGTACTTCCTGGTGATGTTGTTCTTTATATAACTCACTTACTGCAGGTTTTATTAACAAAATGACCATGGCATGTATTGTCTTCTAATGTCCTGATTGGCTCCTCCAATTTTGGCAGTTGGTGGGTGGAGTTTGGCCATACGCGAAACAGCAAACAATGTATTAATCTATTCAGAAAGCTTTCAACACATGGCCTGCACAAAAATCTTTGTAATTACAAGTTGTTTTATGTCCTTTTACCATTCAATGATGTTAAGTTCATACAAATATTTTATTATAAAACTAGCCTGTGTACACGGGCCCAAAATGTTTAATGAAAATGTTTAATGAAATAAATTACCTATCCTTCTATCCATCTATCCCTATCCCGCAGTCCCCTATCCCCTCTGTCCCTATCCCATCTATCCCTATCCCTCTGTCTCAATCCCTTTGTCCCTATCCCTCTGTCCCTGTCCCTCTGTCCTTGTCCCTCTGTCCCTGTCCCTATCCCTCTGTCCCTATCCCTCTCTCCCTGATCCCCCTCAAACAGTTTTATAACCCCCCTCTATCTATTGCCACCATCTTGGGTACTGGTAGCTGTCTGCCAGTACCTATAACCCCTTTTTTTTTCTTCTTTTTTTTTTCTGTAGTGCAGTGGTCCCCCCCGCAATCACCATTTAGTTCCCCCCCCCCCCGCACCCTAAACCCATTTTCTGTAGTGTAGCTGCCCCATCCCTCCCTGTTCCTTTAATTTCTGTGTGGGGGGGTCACATTTTGGAATTTCACCCTGGGAGCCAAAATCTCTAGAAATGGCCCTGCACACACTACATAGCTTATACTTATGCATGCAGATGCACACACTACATAGCTTACACTTATACATGCAGATACACACACACACACACTTATACATACAGACACACACACTACATCATATATGGGTATCTGTAATTCATTGTATGGGGTCCTGGGTTGGCAAGCACATTAGTCTGGCCAGTCTAAGGCTGCCACTGTTCGTTACCCACCCTGGTGCTAGCACTGCTCATCGTATAAAAGTGCTGTATAAAAGTGATGGCATGCTATATTATCACCAGGGGTTAGACGTCTTCACTCTACCAGAGGTTAGAGGTCACCATTACCTGAGGTTTAGAGGGTATACAGCCTTCTTACTTCTGCTTAACCCACACACTATTCCTTTTCCCACAGGGAATTCAAACAGGTATCTAAACCTGGGAGAGAAAAGCCAACTGCTTCTAAATATGGGCCCAATAGAATTTTTTTTATTTTTTTCTAGTGCATGGGGGTAATGCCATGACAGATGGCAAGCCAACCCGGGACAGTGGGGAACAGACCCCTAAAATTGGGACTGTCCCGTGAAAATCGGGACAGTTGGGGAGGCACATACCTCACATATATTGCAAGTTCGGTTTCAGAACGCCTACAATAAAAGTGATATCACAATAAAGCCAGTCACACTATTTTTTTCCCCAACCCAAGTTATGTTACTACTATACTGTAGTAGTCTATTAAGTTTGCAATAACCTTGACTTTTTGAGTCTTCGCATTGCCTGCCCAAAACTGCCAACCATCACCCAACCCCCCTTAATTTAAACACTGTTATACCCCAGAAAGAAAGAGGCGCAACCCACATCAAGGTAGCAAAACACCCCTTTAATTGAGCTAATACAGTTTAAAAACACTCACAAGATATTTGTGTATAGTTTTCGCAGTAAACATAAGTCCGTGTCAGTCTGCAACTAGCACTGTTTCATCCACTGGCTCCAGGACCAGACTACCAGGATTCACGACAAACAACCGTCTTCGTCATCTGTGCCCTGCAGCTGCCTGACAAAACCTTTTTCCCTCTATGCGTTTTGTTTGCCTCTGTGCAAACATTCTCAAGAGTAACTTTAGTGCGCTAGTGTATCAGCTGTTTATCAAGCTATTTAAACTTAAAATGCACCTCCCCTCTTACGATCTTTCACCAATCAAAGACACAAAACTTATTTCTTGATATAAATTGGCCGCAGCTCCTTTATTAAATATATAAAACTTTTGTTTATATAACCATATAAATAACAATATAAATAGCAATATAATTAAAAGCTAAACTAACGAGCGGTGCTAGTTCAACCTCCCTGACTCCCCAACTTTTAGTAACATGGCCGTCACACAACTGGACACAAGCTTACACTTGTTGAGCTGTTTTAACCAGCATTAACAACTTACTCCAAGTAACTGCTTGTCCCTAGAGCTCCCAAACATGTACTCCCACCCTCCTGGGGAGGAAACATTTTTAACTCTAGTATTGGCCATATTCTGAAAGAGCTAAAAAAAACTAGCACTTCACCAACAACTGGCCTTATTCTATGGCCTCTAGTTATCAAGCCGTCAACCGCAAATACACTGGAATTCCACAGCGTATTTGTGGCGAGGCTGATTCGCCATAGTTATCAAGCCCTACATACTGGCAAAAGTAGGATATAGTGACGTAACCTACGATTCGCCGGACTCAGTCCGACACAGATCGATGGTTACGTCACTCCAGATGTTCTGAACGCAAGTCCGGCACAATCTGACTACTTTTAGAAGTTATCAAAGAACAACCAGGTACGCTCGCCACTATTCCGGCCCAGCATACCTGGTGTTCAATCCGCCGCACTGGAGGCGGCGGATGCCATAGGAATCAATGGGAGTCTGACAGCAGCGAGAGCTCATGTTCGCTGCTGCCCGATATCCCATTGATTTCTATGGGAAGTGTCTGCACCTAACACCCTAACATGTACCCTGAGTCTAAACACCCCTAATCTGCCCCCCTACACCGCCGCCACATACTTTATACTTATTAACCCCTAAACCGCCGCTCCTGGAGCCCTCCGCCACCTACATTACATTTATTAACCCCTATCCTGCCTCCCCTACACCGCCGCCACCTACAGTACATTGATTAACCCCTAATCTACCCCCCCTACACCGCCGCCACTATATTAATGAATTAACCCCTAAAACCTAAGTCTAACCCTAACACCCCCTAACTTAAATATTATTTAAAATAATCTAAATAAATATTCCTATAATTAAATAAATTAATCCTATTTAAAACTAAATACTTACCTATAAAATAAACCCTAAGATAGCTACAATATAAATATTAGTTACATTGTAGCTATTTAGGGTTTATTTTTGTTTTAAAGGCAACTTTGTATTTATTTTAACTAGGTACAATAGCTTATTAAGTAGTTATTAACTATTTAATAGCTACCCTTGCTAAAATAAATACAAAATTACCTGTAAAATGAATCCTAACCTAAGTTACAATTACACCTAACACTACACTAATCATTAAATAAATTAAATTAATTAACCTACAATTACCTACATTAAATACAATTAAATAAAAATAACTAAAGTACAAAAAAAACCTCCTAAATTACAGAAAATAAAAAAAATTACAAGAAGTTTAAATTAATTACACCTAATCTAAGCCCTCTAATAAAATAAAAAAGCCCCCCAAAATAATAAAATTCCCTACCCTATACTTAATTACAAATAGCCCTTAAAAGGGACTTTTGCGGGGCATTACCCCAAAGTAATCAGCTCTTTTACCTGTAACAAAAAGAAATACAACCCCACCCAACATTAAAACCCACCACCCACACACCCAACCCTACTCTAAAACCCACCCAAACCCCCCTTAAAAAAAACCAACACTACCCCCTTGAAGATCACCCTACCTTGAGACATCTTCACCCAGCTGGGCACAAGTGGTCCTCCATACGGCAGAAGTCTTCATCCGATCGGGGCAGAAGAGGTCCTCCAGACGGTAGAAATCTTCATCCATGCGGCATCTTCTATTTTCATCCTTCCGGAGCAGAGCCATCTTCTATCCAGCCGACGCGGAGCCATCCTCTTCAGACGCTGTCCTAACACTGAATGAAGGTTCATTTAAATGACGTCATCCAATATGGCATCCCTTGAATTCCAATTGGCTGATAGGATTCTATTAGCCAGTCGGAATTAAGGTAGGAAAAATCCGATTGGCTGATGTAATCAGCCAATCAAATTGAAGTTCAATCCGATTGGCTGATCCAATCAGCCAATAGAATGCGATTGACCTTGCATTCTATTGGCTAATTGGATCAGCCAATCGGATTGAACTTCACCTTCATTCAGTGTTAGGACGGCGTTTGAAGAAGATGGCTCCGCGTCGGCTGGATAGAAGATGGCTCCGCTCCTGAAGGATGAAGATAGAAGATGCCACATGGATGAAGATTTCTACCAATTGGAGGACCTCTTCTGCCCCGATCGGATGAAGACATCTGCCGTATGGAGGACCACTTGTGCCCGGCTGGGTGAAGACGTCTCAAGGTAGGGTGATCTTCAGGGGGTGAGTGTTAAGTTTTTTTAAGGGGGGTTTGGGTGGGTTTTAGAGTAGGGTTGGGTGTGTGGGTGGTGGGTTTTAATGTTGGGGGGGTTGTATTTCTTTTTTTTACAGGTAAATAGCTGATTACTTTGGGGCAATGCCCCGCAAAAGGCCTTTTAAGGGCTATTTGTAATTTAGTATAGGGTAGGGAATTTTATTATTTTGGGGGCTTTTTTATTTTATTAGGGGGATTAGATTAGGTGTAATTAGTTTAAACATCTTGTAATTTTTTTTATTTTCTGATAGTGTAGTGTTAGGGGTAATTGTAACTTAGGTTAGGATTTATTTTACAGGTAATTTTGTATTTATTTTAGCTAGGTAGCTATTAAATAGTTAATAATTATTTAATAGCTATTGTACCTAGTTAAAATAAATACAAAGCTGTCTGTAAAATAAAAATAAACCCTAAAATAGCTACAATGTAACTAATAGTTATATTGTAGCTATCTTAGGGTTTATTTTATAGGTAAGTATTTAGTTTTAAATAGGATTAATTTATTTAATTATAGGAATATTTATTTAGATTAATTTAAATAATATTTAAGTTAGGGGGGTGTTAGGGTTAGACTTAGGTTTAGGGGTTAATTCATTTAATATAGTGGCGGCGGTGTAGGGGGATAGATTAGGGGTTAATCAATGTACTGTAGGTGGCGGCGGTGTAGGGGGGGGCAGTATAGGGGTTAATAAATTTAATGTAGGTGGCGGAGGGCTCGGGTGCGGCGGTTTAGGGTTTAAACAATTAATTTATTTGCGGCGGGGTCCGGGATCGGCAGGATAGGGGTTAATAACTTTATGTAGGTGGCGGCGGTATAGGGGGCGGCAGATTAGGGGTTAATAGGTATAATGTAGGTGGCGGTGGGGTCTGGGAGCGGCGGTTTAGGGGTTCATATATTTATTATAGTTGCGGCGGGTCCAGGTGCAGCGGTTTAGGGGTTAATATATTTATTATAGTTGCGGAGGGGTCCAGGAGCAGCGGTTTAGGGGTTAATACGTTTATTTAGGTGCGGGGGGCTCTGGGAGCGGCGGTTTAGGGGGGTAAAACTGTATAGTATAGTGTGGGTGCTTAGTGACAAGCTAGCAAGAAAGCTGCGAATAAGCCGATGAGCAGCAAGATCGATGACTGTCAGTTAACAACAGTCCGCTGCTCATCGCACCGTACATGGTGCACGGCTTTTTGACAGCTTTCTTGATAACTTTGGCGAACGTATTCAGGTCCGTGGCGGCGATGTTAGGCGAGCTTAGGCGAGCGTATTGGGGCCGGCGAATGCAGGTAAGTAGACACATTGATAACTAGAGGCCTATCATTTAAGAATAAAGAGATGCAGGCCAAACTCATTAAAGTGAACCCCATTAGGTAAGTAAAACTCCACTCGACTCCAAATCAGGGTGATGCACCACGGTACCCCCAATTCTCCTGATGAAAGCCCCTATCAACTTATTAATTTTCTCTAACCAATTCCCACTCTGGCATAAACCTAAGGTCGTAACTTCCCGCATGCACTACTATCACATCGGAGTGTGGAAATTGCTTACACTGATCCACAATCAAGAGTAACAACCCATGCCAACGAAGTCTATGGACTCCAAACCATTTTACATCCCATTTTGCTGCAGGTAACCCCAACTAAAGGCCATTCGCTTTCTGTGCTGCTGCTCTCCTGGCCCAATAAATGAAATAATGCCCCACCATCATATCCTTTTCAAACCTATGATACAAAACAGAAAAACACAAATAACAATGCCTCTACACTTTCAACTAAGGATGGATGTATAGGCGATATTTCTGACACTGCCACCTGCCAATAATTTTAACCACTTTCTCACTTAAGTCTAATGATGCTGTTTTTTTGGGACCGCCCCAATTCGAAAAGATTATGACCCGAATTCAGAAGAAGCCAAACCTAAGCTCTCTAACATTCTGCTCAATACTGCCCTAAACTGGAAATGAGACAAAGGCCCACTTTCTAGGTGAACCAGCAAAGAACCCTCAACTGGAGGTCTTAATAACAGAAATTGCCTCTCAGGGACAAACCTCTTCTCCACTTGGGAAAAGCAAAAGCATCTTCCCTTTTCCTGCCTGATCAGTCTTACTCCTTCTGAGAAAGATATCCACCCGAGTCGGACACGTCCGTGACAGTCACACCCCCTTGCAATCTACTTTTCTGGCATACCAATTCCGAGATGCGAAACGACCCAAAAAAATGCCAATAGAAAAGCCGTACAAAAAAGACTAACCTTCGAAAGGAATACGTCATTTAAAGGAGCCAACACTTCCCATAGCCTAAGCAACAAGGAAAATGTAATAGGCCTTCTGTGATCTGGACAGTTTCACCACCATTCTAACCCCTTCAACACCTGCCGAATACAGAATACCTTGGTGACATCACACACCAAACATCTTAAACCTAAAAGTCAAAGCAGCAAACTTCTTGTTCATTGCAGATGCAGACAAAACCTACCCTCCTCCAACACCACATCAATTCTAACAAACAGCCAATAAGATCCTCCCCACACTCTGAAGCACCAAAACTAACCAACCATTCCTCCCACTAGGACCACACCGCGGCATATGCAGCCCCCTAAACCAAAACAGACTTTATCAGTCCTGCTAGTCCTCCGTTCCATGCTTCCATAGAAAATAGCGGCACCAGCTCTCGAAAACCGCCACCACTGAAAACGGGACAAGGTATCAACTATTGAGTTACACCCCCCGGTATATGCTAAGCCCTAACAAAAACATTAATTCGCAAATATTTTAATACCAAAACCCTCAACAAATGAAGCACTGGAGGAGATGATGCCGACAGGGAATTCAATGCCGAGACCACCCCCATTTTATCAATGTAAAAAAACACCAACCTATTTACCAATTAGTTTTCCCAAACAAATGGCTAGATTACGAGTTGTGCGTTAGGGTTAAAAAGCAGCGTTGAGAGGTCCCAACGCTGCTTTTTTCCTAACGCTGGTATTACGAGTCTTGAAATGACAGGTGTACCGATCACTTTTTTGGCCAGACTCTGTAATCCTGCAAATCCACATACGTAAATTGCGTATCCTATATTTTCAAAGGGACTTGCCTAACGCCGGTATTACGAGTCTTCCAAAAAGTGAGCGGTACAGCCTCTCCTGTCAAGACTGGTACCACATTTAAAAGTCAGTAGTTAAAAGTTTTATGGGCTAACACCGTAGCATAAAACTCTTCACTAAAGTGCTAAAAAGTACACTAACACCCATAAACTACCTATTAACCCCTAAACCGAGGCCCCCCCCCACATCGCAAACAATAAAAACAATTTTTTAACCCCTAATCTTCCGAACCGGACATCGCTGCAACTATAAAAAATATATTAACCCCTAAACCACCACCCTCCCGCATTGCAAACACTACTTAAATTTTATTAACCCCTAATCTGCCATCCCTAACATCGCCAACACCTACCTACATTTATTAACCCCTAATCTGCTGCCCACAACATCACCGCAACTATATTAAATGTATTAACCCCTAAACCTAAGTCTAACCCTAACCCTAACACCCCCTAACTTAAATATAATTTAAATAAATATAAATAAAATAACTAACATTAAATTATTCCTATTTAAAACTAAATACTTACCTATAAAATAAACCCTAATATCGCTACAATATTTTAAGGACTATTTGTAATTTAGTATAGGGTAGGGCTTTTTATTATTTTGGGGGGCTTTTTTATTTTATTAGGGGAATTAGAGTAGGTATAATTAGTTTAAAACACTTGTAATTATTTTATTATTTTATGTAATTTAGTGTTTAGTTTTTTTCGTACTTTAGATCATTGTTTTTAATTGTATTTAATTGTATTTAGTTTACGTAATTAATTTAATTATAGTGTAGTGTTAGGTGTAATTGTAACTTAGGTTAGGTTTTATTTTACAGGTAAATTTGTCTTTATTTTAACTAGGTATCTATTTAATAATTAATAACTATTTAATAACTATTCTACCTAGTTAAAATAAATACAAAGTTGCCTATAAAATAAAAATAAATCATAAGCTAGCTACAATGTAACTATTAGTTATATTGTAGCTATCTTAGGGTTTATTTTATAGGTAAGTATTTAGTTTTAAATAGGAATAATTTAATTAATGTTAGTTATTTTATTTAGATTTATTTAAATTATATTTAAGTTAGGGGGTGTTAGGGTTAGGGTTAGACTTAGGTTTAGGGGTTAATACATTAAATATAGTTGCAGCGATTTTGGGGGGGTGGCAGATTAGGGGTTAATAAGTGTAGGTAGGTTGCGGCGACATTGGGTTGAGGCAGATTAGGGGTTAATAAATATAATGTAGGGTTTGCCGATTTTGGGGCAGCAGATTAGGGGTTCATAAGTATAATGTAGGTGGCGGCGGTGTCCGGAGCGGCAGATTAGGGGTTAATAATGTTATGCAGGTGTCGGCGATGTCGGGGGTGGCAGATTAGGGGTTAATAAGTGTAAGATTAGGGGTGTTTAGACTCGGGGTTCATGTTAGGGTGTTAGGTGTAGACATAACTTTTGTTTCCCCATAGGAATCAATGGGGCTGCGTTAGGAGCTTTACGCTGCTTTTTTGCAGGTGTTAGGTTTTTTTTTCAGCCGGCTCTCCCCCATTGATTCCTATGGGCAAATGGTGCACGAGCACGTTTTACCTGCTTACCGCTAACATAAGCAGCGCTGGTATTGAGGTTGCTTCCATAGAAAATAGCGCTGGTTCCATGCTTCCATAGAAAATAGCGGCACCAGCTCTCGAAAACCGCCACCACTGAAAACGGGACAAGGTATCAACTATTGAGTTACACCCCCCGGTATATGCTAAGCCCTAACAAAAACATTAATTCGCAAATATTTTAATACCAAAACCCTCAACAAATGAAGCACTGGAGGAGATGATGCCGACAGGGAATTCAATGCCGAGACCACCCCCATTTTATCAATGTAAAAAAACACCAACCTATTTACCAATTAGTTTTCCCAAACAAATGGCTAGATTACGAGTTGTGCGTTAGGGTTAAAAAGCAGCGTTGAGAGGTCCCAACGCTGCTTTTTTCCTAACGCTGGTATTACGAGTCTTGAAATGACAGGTGTACCGATCACTTTTTTGGCCAGACTCTGTAATCCTGCAAATCCACATACGTAAATTGCGTATCCTATATTTTCAAAGGGACTTGCCTAACGCCGGTATTACGAGTCTTCCAAAAAGTGAGCGGTACAGCCTCTCCTGTCAAGACTGGTACCACATTTAAAAGTCAGTAGTTAAAAGTTTTATGGGCTAACACCGTAGCATAAAACTCTTCACTAAAGTGCTAAAAAGTACACTAACACCCATAAACTACCTATTAACCCCTAAACCGAGGCCCCCCCCCACATCGCAAACAATAAAAACAATTTTTTAACCCCTAATCTTCCGAACCGGACATCGCTGCAACTATAAAAAATATATTAACCCCTAAACCACCACCCTCCCGCATTGCAAACACTACTTAAATTTTATTAACCCCTAATCTGCCATCCCTAACATCGCCAACACCTACCTACATTTATTAACCCCTAATCTGCTGCCCACAACATCACCGCAACTATATTAAATGTATTAACCCCTAAACCTAAGTCTAACCCTAACCCTAACACCCCCTAACTTAAATATAATTTAAATAAATATAAATAAAATAACTAACATTAAATTATTCCTATTTAAAACTAAATACTTACCTATAAAATAAACCCTAATATCGCTACAATATTTTAAGGACTATTTGTAATTTAGTATAGGGTAGGGCTTTTTATTATTTTGGGGGGCTTTTTTATTTTATTAGGGGAATTAGAGTAGGTATAATTAGTTTAAAACACTTGTAATTATTTTATTATTTTATGTAATTTAGTGTTTAGTTTTTTTCGTACTTTAGATCATTGTTTTTAATTGTATTTAATTGTATTTAGTTTACGTAATTAATTTAATTATAGTGTAGTGTTAGGTGTAATTGTAACTTAGGTTAGGTTTTATTTTACAGGTAAATTTGTCTTTATTTTAACTAGGTATCTATTTAATAATTAATAACTATTTAATAACTATTCTACCTAGTTAAAATAAATACAAAGTTGCCTATAAAATAAAAATAAATCATAAGCTAGCTACAATGTAACTATTAGTTATATTGTAGCTATCTTAGGGTTTATTTTATAGGTAAGTATTTAGTTTTAAATAGGAATAATTTAATTAATGTTAGTTATTTTATTTAGATTTATTTAAATTATATTTAAGTTAGGGGGTGTTAGGGTTAGGGTTAGACTTAGGTTTAGGGGTTAATACATTAAATATAGTTGCAGCGATTTTGGGGGGGTGGCAGATTAGGGGTTAATAAGTGTAGGTAGGTTGCGGCGACATTGGGTTGAGGCAGATTAGGGGTTAATAAATATAATGTAGGGTTTGCCGATTTTGGGGCAGCAGATTAGGGGTTCATAAGTATAATGTAGGTGGCGGCGGTGTCCGGAGCGGCAGATTAGGGGTTAATAATGTTATGCAGGTGTCGGCGATGTCGGGGGTGGCAGATTAGGGGTTAATAAGTGTAAGATTAGGGGTGTTTAGACTCGGGGTTCATGTTAGGGTGTTAGGTGTAGACATAACTTTTGTTTCCCCATAGGAATCAATGGGGCTGCGTTAGGAGCTTTACGCTGCTTTTTTGCAGGTGTTAGGTTTTTTTTTCAGCCGGCTCTCCCCCATTGATTCCTATGGGCAAATGGTGCACGAGCACGTTTTACCTGCTTACCGCTAACATAAGCAGCGCTGGTATTGAGGTTAGATGTGGAGATAAATTTTGCTCTAAGTTCAATTTTTTGCGGCTAACGCCGGGTTTCTAAAAACCCGTAATACCAGCGTTGTCTGTAGGTGAGCGGTGAGCATAAACTGCTCGTTAGCACCGCATAGCCTTACCAACAAAACTCGTATTCTAGGCGAAAGAGTGCCACAACAATTGGGAACAACTCTAGATAAACAAGGTTACGCATCAATCCACATTCAACCCAAGCCACCTTGAAAATAGGTACCAAAACCATGACCACACGCAGCATCGATTACTAGACCGAGTTCCTCATTCGACACTTTCCCCTCCTGAATCATGGCTGACTCCGTCATGGCCAAAGATAGCCTTCAACAAAAAAAACGCCAAATTGGGATAATCCTACATCCAAAATTTAACTTGCCCAAGAGGGACTGAAGGTCCCTTAAGGTCACTTTAGGGATCCCCAAAAAACACTCAATGACTTCCAGCAAGTCTCAGAGGCGTAACTAGAAACCACAGGTCATAGGTTCAAGAATCTAAGAGGGCCCCCACACCCAAAACAAATGGGAAATTGATACATATCTTTTTTTTTTTTAACATTTAACACAGAAAAAAAATAGTGAATCAGATTACATGTCTGCAAAAGGGCCCTGTGCCCACAGTCTGTGAGATAATCTGACCCCCCTTACTGTATATAGTGACACTGTTTAACCGACCAGTACTGTATATATAGAGTTAGTGACGCAGTCTGTAATCTGTCAGTGAGATGACTGGCCTGACCCTATCCGCCCCAGTACTTTATATAGTGACCACAGTAGTCTGTGACATGGTCCAGCCCCCCCGTACTGTATATAGTGGTACTGTATAGTGGCACTGTTTAACCCCCACCCCCCCATGCTGTAGTAACAAGGTATGTAATCTGCTGGTTCCACAAACATACACACACACATACATACATAAATAAATACACACACACACTCACAAACTAAATATGAAAATCTAATGCTAACAGGGAAACAAATCATCTTGTAGTATATTATATAGTAGTATATTGAGTTGTTATGCAGTTATTAATTGTCCATTACACCTGTGCAGCAGTGTTTTGGCTCCTTGGCTGCCCATTTGCACTGAGCCATGCTTTTTATGGTGATATGGTGACCCTAGGTCCCTACTACCACCCCAGCCAGTACTATATGTAGTGTGTGACTGTGAAGTGATACAGTCTGTGCGATGGTCCAGCCCTGATACTCCCCTAAAATGCTCAGCCTCTCCAGTTGCTGCAATTGCGCTACTGACCACCTGACACCTGTCCAGCCCACTACTCCAGTTACTGGTTCAATTTATTCAGCCTGGCAGCCTGCCACAATGCCACTCAGCCTCACACTGACTCTAGCTGCCCTCCTTGCTCAGCTGCCTCTGCTAGTCACTCGTCTCTCACTAAGTCTCTCACACTGGCTGACCACACGTGCAGTCACGAGCCAATTGAGCAGACTACACGTGCAGTCAGGAGCGGAGCCAATGTGCATGCGGCATGCCAAAGCCAATCACAGTCAGTCAAGCTCAGAGTCAGGGATCATGATGGAAGTTAACTAAGCTTCGGGCTGGGCGCCGCCAATGGGTTAAACAGAAACACTAACCACTGTAGTCAGAGACACTAGTAAAGCATCACATCCCACTCACATGCTATCAGTGCAGGCAGCGGCAGGTCAATGTTTTTTATGTAAAAAAAAAAGTTGATTTTTTTTTATGAAGCTGAACCCCCCCTCGGGGGCCTGGTCGCAGGTAGTTCTGACCCTGGCAAGTCTATGACTTTATCCTGCAGAAGATGACATTCCATTTTTTTGTGAGTCAATTGTAATACCTAGAAAACTGAGAGCCGTCACTGGGCCCTCAGATTTCTCGTAATGGGCACACCAAACACCCCAGCAAATGGGATATCAAGCATTCCACATGGCAACACACACCTCAGTCCCTGCTGGGCCTACAAATAAAAAATAGTCGAGATAGTGCACCATAAACGTGAAGCCAGACTGCACAACCACCACCCATTCCAAAAAAGTGCTAAAATACTCAAAGAAGGATCATGAAATTGAGCACCCCATGGGAAAACAAAGGTCAAAATAATAAGCCCCACCAAAATAACATCCCAACATGTGATGATAGGTTAACCGGCAATAGCCGGAAGGCAGCCTCTATATCAATCTTTGCCAATTGAGCCGATGATCCTGCTGTCCTCACAAGTTGTATAGCCTAGTCAAAGTAATTCTCTTCAGGAATTCCATTAATTACCAAACCCCTTTTTTGGATTGACAAATGATGAAACTTGCCAGGTTCACTCTTGGGAACCACCCCTAGTGGAGAAATTAGCAAGTTAACAGTAGGAGGATCCACAAAAGGACCCGCCATTAACCCCAACACTACCTACTTATCAAGCTTATCCTGCACGACAACCAGCCATTCCCTTGCAGATTGTAAGTTACCCTTGAAAAGCACCAATACCCACTTGAGCCAAAATCACAAATCCAAAATTAAAAGCGTGCAAAAATAATGCAGCCTTATCTTGAAAACCCTTCCTCCTAGTGTATCTTCCTAGCCATGGTTCCATCTTGTTTACCCACACCAGTATTGCTCCCCTTTTCAGGCAGCTCAAGATTCCCACCTACTTTCCCTTATGGAAGCACTTAAGCGTGGGCACCACTGCTCCCTGAACACTCATTTACAGGAAGCTCCCCACTTACATATTTTTTCGTTAAAGGTAAAACAGACCCATATCTCGATCATCCCACCTCATATCTGTGCTGCCGGAATTGCTCATCGTAAGCCCACCAGGCCAAACCTTTATAAGTCCTCTGAGCAGACGCTATCTCATTAAGATAGCAAAAGAGCATAGCACCCTGCTCAGGAAACTTCCCTGCTATAACACTTGCATAAATAACACAGCCCTGAAACCAATAAGAAAAAGTTGTAGGCAATGTCCTGTAGCATTACGCGTCTCCTCTTCCTTCATTGTCAATTTTTTTTTAGAGTCTTCTGGTATATCAAAGTACTGCTCAAGGGGCAATAGGTAAAATAGTTTGACAAAACTCTTTTATAAATCTTATCCCTTAGCTCCGTGTTCAGGTGCATTCCTAACGCGCCAATTGAAAAAAGGTAAGACCTTGCCATGGCAGTATCAGCCACCCTAAGCTCAGGCCCCCCGGTCATTTTGCCATCACTGCCAATTGTCGCCTTGCCAGATCCAGTCACCTGGGAATCTTTATTCACCTTAGGTACCTCAGATCCTGATTGACCCTTACTTGTCACCTCAACCCCAACTGATACTACACCCCCCAATGCCTCAACCAAAGGGACCCAGGTCCTAGCCACCAGGGGAACCCCAAAAGTCACAACGCCTTCCAACATTGTTAACAAATCACATAAGCCTGTCACCAATGTCCCTGCCACAGACTCAATCACAGTCGCTCTCCCACTCACCTGCGCACCTATCTTCTTCCAAACACTCCCATCTCCATATTCACCACCTGCCCAGTGATCCACCTTCTGCTCACTGCGAGTTGAAAAAACCACAGACGACTGTACTTCCTTGTTCTGGAGCCCGCCACTGCGCGACTCTGTCACCACTCGTCCCTTTCCAAGCGTCCTGACAGCCACACCACTTCCTGCCAAAATAGGTTGCTGTGGCTGCCGTAATCAAGCTTTCAAAAAAGGAACTCTTGATACTCTCTCAACAGGGTGAAACCCTTCTTCCCCCATCCCCTATCCACCAAACTGGGAAACCCAGCCACCCCACTCTCTCTTCCCCATTTTAGAGCTATAGCTCCAGAACCCCCAGTTCAAATCTAATCACACCCATAACTCCTTCTTGGCCGTCTCCTAGAAGCAATCATATATTCCCCATACCCTTCAGCTGCGCAGGCCATAGAAACCCTGGCCCCACTTCTTTTTAAATCCTTGCCAAAACCGTGAGAGTCATACCCATCTGACTCGTCTGGCATGCAGGCCAAAGATGTTCTTCACGTGTACCGCTGTCCTCTGGATACAATTTAATGGTATACGTCCAGGAATCCTGCAGACTGAGGAATTCACCTCCAAGCTGTCATCTTCTTCCCCTGAGACATACAGGCCAGATTGTTCACTTAGCCGTTCATCCTCACCATTTGCAAGAGATAATCCCAGACATTAAAAACCCCTCCTATTCTCTTTGACTGCCTGGGTAAAAACATGAACCCTTTAAATACTGATGGAACCTCTAGCCTTACCTAAAGGAGGGACCAACCTATTCATTCCCTTTGGCATCCCCTGCCTACAGGGCTAGGTTGCAAAGGCATAAATGGTATATATTTCTCACCAGAGGAGAGTCTAAATATACAGTACATAGTAACATAGTAACATAGTAGATAAGGTTGAAAAAAGACTGAAGTCCATCGAGTTCAACCTATACAAATCTAAAATACTTACAAAAAGCTCCAGTTAAGCTTAAATAACCCGACTTAAAGGTGACCCATTTAATACTAGCAATCATATCCATGAATTTTGTTTATATACAGAAATGTATCCAGACTATTTTTAAATGTGTCTATGGTATTGGCATTCACTACCTCCTTTGGTAATGTGTTCCACAATTTTATTGCTCTTACAGTGAAAAAACGTTTCCCTTGCATTAGATTAAATCTTCTTTCCTCCAACCTTAAGTTATGACCTCTTGTCATAAACAATTTTCTTGGAATAAACAGAGCTTCTGCCATCTTTGTATATGGGCCCTGAATATATTTATATAAAGTAATCATGTCACCTCTCAAGCGCCCTTTTTCTAAAGAAAAACAGACCCAGTTTGGCTAGCCTCTCCTCATAGGTTAATTTCTCCAATCCCCTTATTAGCTTTGTGGCCCTTCTCTGAACTTTTTCTAGTTCTGCAATATCTTTTTTAGCGATCGGTTCCCAGAACTGCACTCCAAACTCAAGGTGAGGTCTTACCAGGGCTTTATATAGTGACAGAATTACGTTTTCCTCCCTCAAATCAATGCCTCTTTTAATACATGCTAGTATCTTATTAGACTTTGAAGCCGCTGCCCTAAAATTGTGCACCCATGCTGTTATCTATTACTACTCCCAAATCCCTTTCCTCCTGTGTTTGGCTAAGTCTTGTCTCATTTAAAAAATACTTTGCCTGCTTATTTTTACTTCCAAAATGTAGAACATTGCATTTTTCCGTATTAAATCTCATTTTCCAAATACTTGCCCATAGTTCTAATTATTGCAAATCCCTTTGTAATGAGAGTTCGTCCTGCTCTGACCTAATGACCTTACTTAACTTAGTATCATCTGCAAAAATAGAGATGCCGCTATTTAATCCTAGCTCCAAGTCATTTATAAAAATATTAAAAAGAACAGGGCCCAGTACTGATCCCTGGGGGATGCCACTGATTACCTTTGTCCAATCTGAGTATGATCCATTTACTACTACTCGTTGCTCCCTATCTTTTATCCAGATATTTATCCATGAGCTAACATTTTCAGCTATTCCCAGTCCCTTAATTTTGTGCATTAATCGCTCATGTGGCACTGTATCAAATGCCTTTGCAAAATCTAAGTATATCACATCAACTGATTCCCCTTTATCTATATTTTTACTTACTTCCTCGTAGAATCTAATTAGATTAGTTTGACATCTATTTCTCCTAAAGCCATGCTGATTAGAATTTATAATCTTGTTTACACGAATATGCTCATCAATATAATCCCTTATAATCCCTTCAAATATCTTCCCCACTATTGATGTCAGACTAACTGGTCTATAGCTTCCTGGATCATCCCCACTTCCCTTTTTGAAGAGTGGCACCACATCAGCTTTACACCAATCCTGGGGTACCATGCCTGAGGATAATGAGTCTTGAAAAATTAAGAGTAGAGGTTTGTCTATAACAGTGCTAAGTTCCCTTAACACCCTTGGGTGTATTCCATCTGGGCCTGGAGTTTTATTTACCTTAATATTATTCATTTTTTTCCTGATTTCCTCTAAACATAACCCAGTTAATTATATGGACTGGCATGTTCAATTTTGTTCCAAAGTATCATCCAATGGTTCCTCTCTTAGGTATACTGAAGAAAAAAACTGGTTTAGTACCTCAGCCTTCTCCCTGTCATTATTTATCATGCTACCCTCCATGCGTTTTAATGTACCTATATTATCCATCTTAGATTTTTTGCTATTTATGTACTTAAAGGGACACTGAACCCAATTTTTTTTCTTTCGTGATTCAGATAGAGCATGCTATTTTAAGCAACTTTCTAATTTACTCCTATTATCAAATTATCATTCTCTTGGTATCTTTATTTGAAATGTAAGAATGTAAGTTTAGATGACGGCCCATTTTTGGTGAACACACTGTGTTGTTCTTGCTGATTGGTGGATAAATTCACCCACCAATAAACAAGTGCTTTCCATGATCCTGAACAAAAAAAATAGCTTAGATGCCTTCTTTTTCAAATAAAGAAAGCAGGAGAACGAAGAAAAATTGATAATAGGAGTAAATTAGAAAGTTGCTTAAATTTGCATGCTCTACCTGAATCATGACAGAAAAAATTTGGGTTCAATGTCCCTTTAAAGAACCTTTTAGGGTTAGACTTAGAATCCTTGGCAATTCATTTTTCATTTTCAATTTTGGCTAATTTGATTGCTTTTTTGCATGTTTTGTTACATTCCTTATAAATATTGTATGTTGAGTCTGTATTATTTTCTTTTAATAATTTAAATGCCCTACATTTTTTCCTAATTTAGCCATAACGGCTTTGATTTTTTATTTTTATTTTTATAACCATATGGTATTTGTTGATATGTATATTTATTTAACAAATTTTTAAATATTATCCATTTATCCTCTGTATTTTTATTAGAGAATATATTGTCCCAATTTATATTATTTAATGATTTCCTTAAATCGTTGAATTTTGCTTTCTTGAAATTAAAAGTCTTACGCCTAGATTTAGAGTTCTGCGTTAGCCGTCCAAACCAGCGTTAGGGGGTCCTAATGCTGGTTTTTACCGCCCGCTGGTATTTAGAGTCAGTCAGGAAAGGGTTTAACGCTCACTTTCCAGCCGCGACTTTTCCATACCGCAGATCCCCCTACGCCAATTGCGTATCCTATCTTTTCAATGGGATCTTTCTAACGCCGGTATTTAGAGTCTTGGCTGAAGTGAGCGTTAGAAATCTAACGACAAGACTCCAGCCGCAGAGAAAAGCCAGGAGTTAAGAGCTTTCTGGGCTAACGCTGGTTCCTAATGCTCTTAACTACTGTGCTCTAAAGTACACTAACACCCATAAACTACCTATGTACCCCTAAACCGAGGCCCCCCCACATCGCAGCCACTCTATTAAATATTTTAACCCCTAATCTGCCGACCGCATACCGCTGCCACCTACATTATCTCTATGTACCCCTAATCTGCTGTCCCTAACATCGCCGACCCCTACATAATATTTATTAACCCCTAATCTGCCCCCCCAACATCGCCGCTACCTACCTACAATTATTAACCCCTGTTCGGAACAGCCAATAGAATGCGAGCTCAATCTGATTGACTGATTGGATCAGCCAATCGGATTGAACTTGAATCTGATTGGCTGATTCAATCAGCCAATCAGATTTTTCCTAGCTTAATTCCGATTGGCTGAGAGAATCCTATCAGCCAATCGGAATTCGAGGGACGCCATCTTGGTTGACGTCCCTTAAAGGAACCTTCATTCGTCGTTAGTCCGTCGGTGAAGAAGGATGGCTCCGCGTCGGCTGCTTGAAGATGGTCCCGCTCCGCACCGGATGGAAGAAGATAGAAGATGCCGCTTGGATGAAGATGTCTGCCGATCCGGATCTCCTCTTCTGCCTGGATAGGATGAAGACTTTGGACCCTCTGGAGGAGCTCTTCTTGCCGGATAGGAGGAAGACTTCGGACCCTCTTCTGGACGGATCGGTGATACCCGGCGTGGTGAAGACAAGGTAGGAAGATCTTCAGGGCTTAGTGTTAGGTTTATTTAAGGGGGGTTTGGGTTAGATTAGGGGTATGTGGGTGGTGGGTTGTAATGTTGGGGGGTATTGTATTTTTTTTTTTACAGTCAAAAGAGCAGAATTCTTTGGGGCATGCCCTGCAAAAGGCCCTTTAAAGGGCTGGTAAGGTAAAAGAGCTTTAAAATTTTTATTTTAGAATAGGGTAGGGCATTTTTTTATTTTGGGGGGCTTTGTTATTTTTTTTAGGGGGCTTAGAGTAGGTGTAATTAGTTTAAAATTCTTGTAATCTTTTTTTATTTTTTGTAATTTAGTGTTTGTTTTTTTTGTAATTTAGTGGGGTTTTTTTTGTAATTTAGTTTAGTTGATTTAATTGTAGATAATTGTAGGTAGTTTATTTAATTTATTTATTGATAGTGTAGTGTTAGGTTTAATTGTAATTTAGGCTAGGATTTATTTTACAGGTAATTTTGTAATTATTTTAACTAGGTAGCTATTAAATAGATATTAACTATTTAATAGCTATTGTACCTGGTTAAAATAAATACAAATTTGCCTGTAAAATAAATATTAATCCTAAAATAGCTACAATATAATTATTATTTATATTGTAGCTATATTAGGGTTTATTTTACAGGTAAGTATTTAGCTTTAAATATGAATAATTTATTTAATAAGATTTATTTTATTTCATTAGATTAAAATTATATTTAATTTAGGGGGGTGTTAGGGTTAGGGTTAGACTTAGCTTTAGGGGTTAATACATTTATTAGAGTAGCGGAGAGGTCCGGTCGGCAGATTAGGGGATAATACTTGAAGTTAGGTGTCGGCAATGTAAGGGAGGGCAGATTAGGGGTTAATGCTATTTATTATAGGGTTTTTGAGGCGGGAGCGAGGCGGATTAGGGGTTAATAACTTTATTATAGTAGCGGTGAGGTCCGGTTGGCAGATTAGGGGTTAATAATTGTAGGTAGGTGGAGGCGATGTTGGGGGCGGAAGATTAGGGGGTAATAAATATAATATAGGGGTCAGGGGGGGTTAGGGGCAGCAGATTAGGGGTTCATAGGGATAACATAGGTTACAGCGGTGTACGGAGCGGGAGATTAGTGGTTAAAAATAATATGCAGGGGTCAGCGATAGCGGGGGCGGCAGATTAGGGGTTAATAAGTGTAAGGTTAGGGGTGTTTAGACTCGGGGTACATGTTAGGGTGTTAGGTGCAGACATAGGAAGTGTTTCCCCATAAGAAACAATGGGGCTGCGTTAGGAGTTGAACGCTGCTTTTTTGCAGTTGTTAGGTTTTTTTTCAGCCCAAACTGCCCCATTGTTTCCTATGGGGGAATCGTGCACGAGCACGTTTTTGAAGCTGGCCGCGTCCATAAGCACCGCTGGTATTTAGAGTTGCAGTGGCGGTAAATTATGCTCTACGCTCCCTTTTTGGAGCCTAACGCAGCCCTTCTGTGAACTCTAAATACCAGCGGTATTTAAAAGGTGCGGGGGAAAAAAAACTTGCGTAGCTAACGCACCCCTTTGGCCGCAGAACTCTATATCTAGGCGTTTGTTAAACCTTTAAGACACTGCATATGAAAAGAGATTTCAAATGTGACCATGTTATGATCACTGTTACCCAAATGTTCTTTGACTTCTATGTTTGATATTATATCTGTATTGTTTGATAGCACTAAATCCAATATAGCTTTACTCCTAGTCGGCTCCTCTATTAATTGTGACAAGAAGTTATCCCTGAGAACATTTAAAAATCTTTCCCCCTTAGCTGAATTACTAGTTTCATTGGCCCAGTTTATATCAGGGTAGTTACAATCTCCCATAATTACAGCACTGTTATTAGCAGCCTTACCTATTTGGATAAGTAGTTGAGTTTCCTCCGGGTCACTAATGTTGGGGGGCTTGTAGCATGTTCCTAGTAATATTTTTTTAGGATTTTTCCCCCCACTCTTTATTTCAACCCACAGGGTCTCTACATTGTCACTTGTATCATAAATATCTTCCCTTATTGTAGGTTTAAGGTTAGGTTTAATATACATGCAGATGCCTCCACCCCTTTTTTTATTCCTGTCCCTCCTAAATAAAGTATACCCCTCTAAGTTAACTGCCCAGTCATGTGAATCATCCCACCAAGTTTCAGTTATACTGATAACATCATAGTCCTCTTCTGCAACTAAGAGCGTCAGCTCCCCCATTTTACCCGTCATGCTTCTTGCATTTGCTGTCATACATTTAATTTTCATGTGCTTTCTGCTCCTACTTGGTGTGCTTTCCTCTATACTTTCTAATGTGACATTTCTTAAGTCATCCCTTCCTTGAGATATTAAGGGAGTTACATATTCAAAGAATAACTGACCCTCCCCCCCCTTTGCCTAGTTTAAAAGAGCAATATTGCCTGATTACTCTAAAAACCTACCCTCATCAGCAGGGGCATAACCTAATGAACCCTTCCCTGCCTCTGAGTGGCCACCCAGCCTTAAAAACCTAAGAGACTCATCCACAGCAACAACCTCAACCCTCCCATCTATCCCAGTTAATGACTCCCTCCCTCTGGATCCCCCACACCCCTAGGAGGTTCCACACTCAAATCTAAGGCAATGGGACTGACTAAATTACTATCCCAAACACTTTTTACCTTAGGCCTCATCTGACTGTTCCTTCCCCTGCCTCTGCACAGTCTCCATACACAATGTTTCAAGCCTATCTAGACCATGGGACTCCCCCTGTGTAGCTGTCTTACCCCTTCTTTTTATTCTGCTGCTCTGTCTCATTACTGCTCCCAGGCCTCTCCTCATCTGTCGACACCCTGGTCCTCTTTACCCTGACTCACCACTGCAGCCACCACAGGTCATCTGCTTTTTCTCCCGGCACGTATATTGTGTTTTCTAGCCTGCCTAGAGCCACTGGAGGCATCAGGACTCAGCCTAATAGGAGGCCTGGAATGCCAGATAGGCCTCTTCCTTGCTGCGGTCAGCTTTGTATGTTCACCAGCACTCTGCTCCTCCATAAGGGTCCGCCAACACTTCTGCAACCTAGAGGGTCCTCTTTGCTCCACCGCCTCCCAAATTCTGTCAACATATTCTCTAAAGATGCTATCTCAAGGTGCTGAGCGGGAAAAGTACACATAGGCAGATGCTGTCACAAAAAACTTTTTTCATGTGAACTACAACTTTTCACGCTCAGCCCCTTAAGTACTGCCTCCTTTTAACTATGCCCCCTTTTGCCCTTACCTATCAGAGCCTCTTCCTCCTCAGGTCAAAGGACCCTTCCTGCTAAACCCTGCCCTGCATCCAGGGACACACTTTTATGTATAAACAAACAATTTGCTAAAAATGCTAACCATCCTTCAGGTGAGTTATAATATTTTTTCTGGTGGTGTGTAAAATACATATGTGTATATATGTTTATTTATGTGTTTAAATTTGTATATATGTTTAAAACAATGGCATCAATAGACTTGCCACAAACCTTCTATTTATTAAAAATGCAGTATCTGTTAAACGCAATAACGTGATGCGCAATAAAAGAGGTATGCCTGTATATATAAATTTTGCATTTTTCCAAGCTAAATCAATAAACCACAGCACACCTGTATTGACGTAGTGATATGTTTACAAAGATGACATTTAAATACATTTTTCTGGTGTCTCCACCAGTCTTAGGGCCAGATTAGAAGTGGAGCACTATCATTAGCGTGAGGAGCGTAAGCAAGATCGTGGTGTTCTTTACACTGAAATCTATATTTCATGTAGGGCGCTGTTAACACTACCTCAAATTTGTTCCCGCGAGCTTGCCGTAATTTACACTCTACATATTTTCTGTGGGTAGCGTTGAGTGGTAATATGCGCTAGGATTACAAGTTGAAAGTAAATGCGATCACGCAAACGCGATCACATTAACAGCTCAAACTCTTTATGCAACCTGAAAGGTCCCTTAAAGAGTTTGTCCAGAGGAAACAGTTGCACTAAACTACACTATGAACCCACATCGGCAACTACCTCTATACACTATTAACCCCTAAACTGGCACACACCACACCACAAAGTAAGCTTCTATGCTATTAACCCCTAAATTGCCAGCCCCACCAATGCAAAATAACCCACTAACATCTAAACCCCCTAACCTAACACCCAATAAGTTAACCCAAAATAGACTGATTGGCTGATTTTCATATTCAAATCAGCCAATAGAATGAAAGCTTTTTCTATTTGCTGATTTTAATTTAAACAGGAAAATCAGCCAATAGGAATGCAAGGGTACCCCAATATAAAAGGGGTACCTTGCATTAAATATTTAGTGTGCGACTGGTGACCTCAAGGAAGAAACTCTGTGTTAAAGATCTGAATATGGATGAAGACCACCTCTACCACTGGGATGAAGATAAGAAGATGGACCACCGGATGAAGAAGGACCACCGCCGGGATGAAGATGGAGTGACGCCACCATCATCTTTGCTGAGTACCAATATGCAGCGTTGCCCACAAAAGCCGTTTTTTACGCTGTTTTGGTATCACATATACGGCATAACATACAAGTTATGCGCGTATATTTCACCCGCCACCCGCAATTTTTACTCCCATAAGCTAACATGGGACCGCGTCGTAAATTGGTATCCAATATCCAGTGCAAGGACTTACGTGGCGAAAATGGAAAAATCTTACTCCATTTTTACCTCACCATAAAAGGCAGCTGTAGCAAACCTTGCGCTGAGTATGGGAGCACCATAACTCCCGAAAATGCCTGCAAAAATAAACTAACACCTAACGCATGGGCAATGTCTATCTATCTGTCAACCTTAATCCCCCACCGCAATAACTAATAAAGTCTATTAACCCCTATATACACCATCAGACCCACACCGCAAGTAATAACTCAAATAACCCCTAAATCCGCCAACCCCAACATTGCAAACTACCTATTAAAACTATTAACCCTTAATCCGCCATTATCCCACAACACAATAACCTATTAAGTATTAACCCCTAAAACCGCAAAAGCCCACAATGCAATAAACCTATTAAAGTATTAATCCCTCTAAACCACCAAAGCCCACAGCGCAATAAACCTATTAAAGTATTAACCCCTAAACCGCCAAAGCCCACAACGCAATAAACCTATTAAATAATTAACCTCTAAACCGCCATAGCCCACAACGCAATAAACCTAAACCCTAACCTAACCCCCGCTAACCTAACAGCCCCTAAATTAACTAAAATTACCTAATTTACAAAATACTAAAGTTACTATTAAATTAAAAAAAACTAACACTGCTTTAAAAATACAAATAAAAGTATAAATTAAATGGGCAGTCTAATCAAAATTCTGGAGTAGACTGTCCCTTTCAGCTAGAATTACAGAAAATAAAAAAATCTAAGATTACAGAAAATAATAAAGAAAATTACAACATTTTAAAAAAACTTATAACCTAATCCCTATGTATATAAAAAAGCCCCCCAAATAAAAACACCCCCCTAATCTAATAAACTACCAGTAGCCCTTAAAAGGGCTTTTTTGCAGGGCATTGCCCCAAGATAATCAGCTCTTTTGCCAAAAAAATACACAAAGCCCCCCCAACAGTAAAACCCTCCACCCACCCAAACCTCCCCCCCAAAAAAAGCTAACACTAAAAACCCCTAAACTACCCATTGCCCTGAAAAGGCCCATTTGTTGGGCATTGCCCTTAAAAGGGCATTCAGCCTCTATTGCTGCCCCACCCTATCTAAATAAAATAAACCCCCCCAAAAAAAACCCTTAAAAAACCATAAGTCTAACCCCCAAGTGGTTCTCACCTGTCCTGAAGACTGGCGGAGAAGGTCCTGTTCAGGCGGTGAAGTCTTCTTCCAAGCGGCGACCTCTTCTTTCTTCTTCCAGGAACCAGCTAGCGCGGAGCGGAGGGTGGGAGTTGAGGACTGATGACCGCGGAGCCTGCAGACCGGCGACTCTGGAATAGTGATGTCGCGAACCTAAAAATTTGGGTTCGCGAACTGCGAACGCGACGCACTCCCGCAAAAGTTGACTTCAACATGGGCAGAGCGAATTTTTAAAACCCACAGGGACTCTTTCTGGCCACAATAGTGATAGGAAAGTTGTTTCAATGGGACCTAACACCTGGACTGTGGCGTGCCGGAGGGGGATCCATGGCAAAACTCCCATGGAAAATTACATAGTTGATGCAGACGTCTGGTTTAAATCCATAAAGGGCATAAATCACCTAACATTCCTAAATTGTTTGAATAACGTGCTTTAAAACATCAGGTATGACGTTGTATTGATCAGGTAGTGTAAGGGTTACGCCCGCTTCACAGTGACAGACCAAACTCCTGCAGCGGGTTACAGCATCATCATCATCACACCATACGTCCATGTGTGTAATGCTGCCTGACTGAGACATATCCCTGTTATCTACATCCTCTGGCAATAATGGCTGCGCGTCACTCATTTCTTCCAACTAGATGTGTAAATAACTCCTATGCAAGATCAAGTGAATCGGCTGTGGTGCTAGTGTTGGTGGTGGTGGCAGGCGGGGCGAGTGGTAACTTGAGAGGTGCTGCCCGAAGCTAAGCTGGAAGAGGATGGTGCGTTCAAGGTTCGGAGCGGAAAGCAATAGAAGCATTGGGTGTGCTGTGTTAAAAAGTCAACTATGTCCTCAGAACTTTTCGAGTTCATGGTACGTGGCCTCTGAACACTGGGCATTATCTAGGGCAAAGGGAATCACAGCACCACAACCACGATGGCACCTGCGGGGTGGCCTGCCTCTGCCTGTCATTTTTTATTTAAATGTACACTTACACTACTATTAAACAAGATATGAGTGGTGCCAATGGGCAAGTGGGCACAGTATACGGTGTGAGCCTGACACAAAAAAGCAGACTGATGTTTCACAGTCTAAAAAGTTTTTATTTTTTTAAATGTTACACTTACACTACTATTAAACAAGATATGAGTGGTGGCCACTGGGGCAAGTGGGCACAGTATACGCTGTGAGCCTGACACAAAAAAAGCCAGACTGATGTTTCAGAGTCCCAAAACCTTTTTTTTTTTTTTTTTTAAATGTACACTTACACTACTATTAAACAAGATATGAGTGGTGCCAATGGGCAAGTGGGCACAGTATACGCTGTGAGCCTGACACAAAAAAGCAGACTGATGTTTCACAGTCCAAAAAGTTTTTATTTTTTTAAATGTACACTTACACCACTATAAACAAGATATGAGTGGTGGCACTGGCCAAGTGGCACAGTATACGCTGTGAGCCTGACACAAAAAAGCAGACTGATGTTTCACAGTCCAAAACTTTTTTATTTTTATTTTGAAATAATTTTTATTATTGGTTTTAAACATCAGTACAGAGTTTCGTCAATCACATATACAAATGCTTGCATTTCTCAAAAACATGAAGCTTGGAATGTCATTTTTTCACATTATCACCAATACATTTGCATTGATAGCCTAACTAAAACCCTCGTTATTCTGTATCCTATAACGGCTATTACAGAAGAGTAGTAAACATGGAACTAGAACTTCAACCCCCCCAACTTATTAAACTCCCCCCCCCCCCCCCACCCCCCTTCTTCCAGGTTGCGCCAACTTTTTTCCGTCTCCTATGGTAATTTTATGTGTTTGACTAGTTTTCTTCATATATTTCGCCTTGATTAACTGGAAAAATATCACTACACCCTATGTCTCAGTCCTATTTGGAAATGTCACCCACCTCTACTACTGCCCATTCAATCAGTTTTGCTCTATCAAGTTCTGAACCTCCCCCTTCCTTAACATCCAGTAAAATCATACCTTTTGAAATTGTTCTGGCTGTCCCTGTGACCAGGCCGCCGTTTCTGATAAGTTGTAGGTATCTATTATTTTGTCTACCACTCCTGCCAAGCGGGCGTCCCCACCTTCCAGTGTCTGGTGACCACATATTCTTCATACACGTGCAGATGATTCTGAATAAAGCTATTGATTGTCTTGTTGAATGGTCTTACCCTATCGTGTAATAATGCCTGCGATATTGTGAGGGTTATTCTCTCGTTCAGTAAGGTCCCTATCAAGGTTTTTTTTAAATGTACACTTACACTACTATCAATACAAGATATGTGTGGTGGCACTGGGCAAAGTGGGCACAGTATACGCTGTGAGCCTGACACAAAAAAGCAGACTGATGTTTCACAGTCCAAAAACTTATTTTTTTTTTAAATGTACACTTACACTACTATTAAACAAGATATGAGTGGTGGCACTGGGCAACTGGGCACAGTATACGCTGTGTGCCTGACACAAAAAAGCAGACTGATGTTTCACAGTCCAAAAAAGTTTTTATTTTTTAAATGTACACTTACACTACTATTAAACAAGATATGAGTGGTGACACTGGGCAAGTGGGCACAGTATACGCTGTGAGCCTGGTACACATGCTGGCAGGCAGGCAGGCCACCTGCAATTAGATTACACAAGCAGACTGATGTTTCACAGTCAAAAAAAGTTTTTTTTTTTTAAATTTATACTACTGTTACACCAGATAATGAGTTGCGGCACTCGGGCAAGTGGGCACAGTATACGCTGTGAGCTGGCACCACACGCTGGCAGGCAGGCAACTGCAATTAGATGACACTAGCAGACAGATGTTTCATAGTCAAAAAAAGTTTTTTTTTTTTAAATTTACACTACTGTTACACCAGATATGAGTGGTGGCACTGGGCAAGTGGGCCTGGCACACACGCTGGCAGGCAGGCAACTGCAATTATATTACACTAGCAGACTGATGTTTCACAGTCAAAAAAGTTTTTTTTTTTTAAATTTCCACTACTGTTACAGCAGATATGAGTGGTGGCACTGGGCAAGTGGGCCTGGCACACCCGCTGGTAGGCAGGCAACTGCAATTAGATTACACTAGCAGACTGATGTTTCACAGTCCAAAAAGTTTTTATTTTTTTTAAATGTACACTTACACTACTATTAAACAAGATATGAGTGGTGGCATTGGGGCCCCCAAGTGGGCACAGTATACGCTGTGAGCCTGGCACGCACGCTGGCAGGCAGGCAACTGCAATTAGATTAAACAAGCAGACTGATGTTTCACAGTCAAAAAAGTTTTTTTTTTTTAAATTTACACTACTGTTACACCAGATATGAGTTGTGGCACTTGGCAAGTGGGCACAGTATACGCTGTGAGGCTGGCGCACACTGCTGGCAGGCAGGGCAGGCCAACTGCAATTAGATTTTTTTTAATTTTACACTACTGTTACACCAGATATGAGTGGTGGCACTGGGCAAGTGGGCACAGTATACGCTGTGAGCCTGGCACACACGCTGGCAGGCAGGCAACTGCAATTAGAATTACATAAGCAGACTGATGTTTCACAGTCAAAAAGTTTTTTTTTTTTTAAATTTACACTACTGTTACACCAGATATGAGTGGTGGCACTGGGCCTGGCAAACACGCTGGCAGGCAGGCAACTGCAATTAGATTACACAAGCAGACTGATGTTTCACAGTCAAATTTTTTTTTTTTAAATTTACACTACTGTTACACCAGTTACACATCAGTTTTGCTCTATCAAGTTCTGAACCTCCCCCTTCCTTAACATCCAGTAAAACCATACCTTTTGAAATTGTTCTGGCTGACCCTGTGACCAGGCCGCCGTTTCTGATAAGTTGTAGGTATCTATTAATTTTTGTCTACCATCTCCTGCCAAGCGGGCCGTCCCCACCTTCCAGTGTCTGGTGACACATATTCTCATACACGTGCAGATGATTCTGATAAAGCTATTGATTGTCTTGTTGAATGGTCTTACCCTTATCGTGTAATAATGCTGCGATATTGTGAGGGTTATTCTCTTGTTCAGTAAGGTCCCTATCAAGGTTTTTTTTAAATGTAACACTTACACTACTATCAAACAAGATATGTGTGGTGGCACTGGGCAAGTGGGCACAGTATACGCTGTGAGCCTGACACAAAAAAGCAGACTGATGTTTCACAGTCCAAAACTTATTTTTTTTTTAAAATGTACACTTACACTACTATTTAAACAAGATATGAGTGTGGCACTGGGCAACTGGGCACAGTATACGCTGTGAGCCTGACACAAAAAAGCAGACTGATGTTTCACAGTCCTAAAATTTTTTATTTTTTTAAATGTACACTTACACTACTATTAAACAAGATATGAGTGGTGGCACTGGGGAAGTGGGCCTGGCACACATGCTGGCAGGCAGGCAACTGCAATTAGATTGCACAAGCCAGACTGATGTTTCACAGTCCAAAAAAGTTTTTTTTTTTTAATTTATACTACTGTTACACCAGCTATGAGTTGCGGCACTGGGCAAGTGGGCACAGTATATGCTGTGAGCCTGGCACACACGCTGGCAGGCAGGCAACTGCAATTAGATTACACTAGCAGACTGATGTTTCACAGTCAAAAAAGTTTTTTTTTTTTTAAATTTACACTACTGTTACACCAGATATGAGTGGTGGCACTCGGGCAAGTGGGCCCTGGCACACACCTGGCAGGCAGGCAACTGCAATTAGATTACACTAGCAGACTGATGTTTCACAGTCAAAAAAGTTTTTTTTTTAAAATTTACACTACTGTTACAGCAGATATGAGTGGTGGCACTGGGCAAGTGGGCCTGGCACCCGCTGGTAGGCAGGCAACTGCAATTAGATTACACTAGCAGACTGATGTTTCACAGTCCAAAAGTTTTTATTTTTTTAAATGTACACTTACACTACTATTAAACAAGATATGAGTGGTGGCATTGGGCAAGTGGGGCACAGTATACACTGTGAGTCTGGCACACACGCTGGCAGGCAGGCAACTGCAATTGGATTACACAAGCAGACTGATGTTTCACAGTCAAAAAAGTTTTTTTTTTTAAATTTACACTACTGTTACACCAGATATGAGTTGTGGCACTGGGGCAAGTGGGCACAGTATACGCTGTGAGCCTGCACACAGCTGGCAGGTAGGCAACTGCAATTAGATTACACTAGCAGACTGATGTTTCACAGTCAAAAAAGTTTTTTTTTTAAATTTACACTACTGTTCCACCCAGATATGAGTGGTGGCACTGGGCAAGTGGGCACAGTATCCGCTGTGAGCCTGGCACGCACGCTGGCAGGCAGGCAAACTGCAATTAGATTACACAAGCAGACTGATGTTTCACAGTCAAAAAGTTTTTTTTTTTTAAATTTACACTACTGTTACACCAGATATGAGTGGTGGCACTGGGCAAGTGGGCCTTACACACGCTGGCAGGCAGGCAACTGCAAATTAGATTACACTAGCAGACTGATGTTTCACAGTCAAAAAAGGTTTTTTTTTTAAATTTACACTACTGTTACACCAGATATGAGTGGTGGCACTGGGCAAGTGGGCCTGGCACACACGCTGGCAGGCAGGCAGGCAACTGCAATTAGATTACACTAGCAGACCTGATGTTTCACAGTCAAATTTGTTTTTTTTTTTTAAATTTACACTACTGTTACACCAGATATGAGTGGTGGCACTGGACACAGTGGGAACAGTATACGCTGTGAGCCTGGCACACACGCTGGCAGGCAGGCAAACTGCAATTAGATTACACTAGCAGACTGATGTTTCACAGTCAAAAAAGTTTTTTTTTTAAATTTACACTACTGTTACAGCAGATATGGAGTGGTGGCACTGGGCAAGTGGGCCTTGCACACACGCTGTTAGGCAGGCAACTGCAATTAGATTACACTAGCAGACTGATGTTTCACAGTCCAAAATTTTTTTATTTTTTTAAATGTACACTTACACTACTATTTAAACAAGATATGAGTGGGTGGCATTGGGCAAGTGGGCACAGTATACGCTGTGTAGCCTGGCACGCACGCTGGCAGGCAGGCAACTGCAATTAGATTACACAAGCAGACTGATGTTTCACAGTCAAAAATTTTTTTTTTTTTTAAATTTTACACTACTGTTACACCAGATATGAGTTGTGGCACTGGGCAAGTGGGCACAGTATACGCTGTGAGCCTGGCACACACGCTGGCAGGTAGGCAACTGCAATTAGATTACACTAGCAGACTGATGTTTCACTAGTCAAAAAAGTTTTTTTTTTTAAAAATTTACACTACTGTTACACCAGATATGAGTGGTGGGCACTGGGCAAGTGGGCACAGTATACGCTGTGAGCCTGGCACGCACGCTGGCAGGCAGGCAACTGCAATTAGATTTACACAAGCAGACTGATGTTTCACAGTCAAAAAAGTTTTTTTTTTTTTAAATTTACACTACTGTTACACCAGATATGAGTGGTGGCACTGGGCAAGTGGGCCTTACACACGCTGGCAGGCAGGCAACTGCAATTAGATTACACTAGCAGACTGATGTTTCACAGTCAAAAAAGTTTTTTTTTTTTTTAAATTTACACTACTGTTACACCAGATATGAGTGTTGGCACTGGGCAAGTGGGCACAGTATACGCTGTGAGCCTGGCACACACGCTGGCAGGCAGGCAACTGCAATTAGATTACACAAGCAGACTGATGTTTCATAGTCAAAAAAGTTTTTTTTTTTTTAAATTTACACTACTGTTACACCAGATTTGAGTGGTGGTACTGGGCAAGTGGGCACAGTATACGCCGTGAGCCTGGCACACACGCTGGCAGGCAGGCAACTGCAATTAGATACACTAGCAGACTGATGTTTCACAGTCAAAAAGTTTTTTTTTAAAATTTACACTACTGTTACACCAGATATGAGTGGTGGCACTGGGCAAGTGGGCCTGGCACACACGCTGGCAGGGCAGGCAGGCAACTGCAATTAGATTACACTAGCAGACTGATGTTTCACAGTCAAATTTTTTTTTTTTTTTTTAAATTTACACTACTGTTACACCAGATATGAGTGGTGGCACTGGACAAGTGGGCACAGTAATACGCTGTGAGCCTGGCACACACGCTGGCAGGCAGGCAACTGCAATTAGATTTACACTAGCAGACTGATGTTTCACAGTCAAAAAAGTTTTTTTTTTTTTTAATTTACACTACTGTTACACCAGATATGAAGTGGTGGCACTGGGCAAGTGGGCCTGGCACACACGCTGGCAGGCAGGCAACTGCAATTATATTACACTAGCAGACTGATTTTTCACAGTCAAAAAATTTTTTTTTTTTTTTAAATTTACACTACTGTTACACCAGATATGAGTGGTGGCACTGGGCAAGTGGGCCTGGCACACACGCTGGCAGGCAGGCAACTGCAATTAGATTACACTAGCAGACTGATGTTTCACAGTCAAAAGTTTTTTTTTTTAAAATTTACACTACTGTTACACCAGATATGAGTGGTGGCACTGGGCAAGTGGGCACAGTATACGCTGTGAGCCTGACACACATGCTGGCAGGCAGGCAACTGCAATTAGATTACACAGGAAAAAAAACAGCCCCTAAAAAGGGCCTTTTTGGGGTGCTGTCCTTACAGCAGAGATCAGATGAGTCCTTCAGGACTGTAGTGGACACTGAATACACTAGCCTAGCTATAGATTTCCCTATTAATCAGCAGCAGCTACACTGTCCCTCCTCTCCCTAGAATGCAGCTTCCAAATTAATCTAAAATGGATGCTGTCCAGGAGGTAGGAGGGTCCTGGGAGGGAGTGTCTGCTGCTGATTGTCTGGAATGTGTCTTCTGACTGTGAGGTAGAGGGTCAAAGTATTACTCAATGATGACGAATAGGGGCAGCAGATCGAACATTGCATATGTTTGCCAGCCGCGGCGAACGCGAACATGCTATGTTCACCGGGAACTATTAGCCGGCAAACTATTCGCGACATCACTACTCTGGAACTGAAGACCGGTGACCGCGGAGCCATGGAGCGTGGAAGATCCTCTTCATACAATCTCCGCCGTACACTGAATAGGAAACAAAAAAATTGTTTCACCCCTGATGGAACCAGCCACCTCCCTTTTTCTCATGCAACAATCACACAAGAGTATGACTTGTCAAACACCCTAGTTAAACCAGTCTGTGTTCTTTTATATCCAAAGTTAGAAAGCAGTGATTAAGGCTGCCTGCTTTAGAGCAGGGCTCTAATAAACCAAACCTGCATCACAAGGCACATTCCCAGCTTAATAAATTTCCCCTTGATGCAGATTTATCCTTATCCAAAGGACAATGATGGCATAAATTGAACCTGTCCACCTGGGATCACAAGCAGTAGGCAGCATTTGTTGCTAACGCAATGTCTCCTCTTGCTCTTGTGCAACAAATTTCACAAGAGCAGGGCTTGTTATCACCCCAGTTGGTGTAGTCTGTGTTGATTTTTAAGTTTTGAGATTTCTGCTTCATGAATAATTGCAGTTACAGGCTCAAATTAGTGAGGACTGCCCAGCAAGGGCCATTCCCAGCTTAATAAATTAATCGCCGGAAACATAAATTAAGAAGCAGCGGTCGTAAGACCGGTTCTCCTAACTCATCCCCCAACCTCTAAAAGGGCGGACTGCAATCATTCTGATCAGATACGATTGGGATGATTGACCCCTCCTGCTAGCAGCCGATTGGCCAGGAATGTGCAGGGGCAGCATTGCACAAGCATTTGACTAGAAATGCTTGTGCAATGTTAAATTCTGACAGCATATGATGTTGGCATTTAGCAATGTTAGGTGGACATGATCCGCTACAGCGGATCATGTCTGCTCGACATTAATAAAGCTACCACTAAGTGTGAATTGACCCAGAGGCATGATATTAGTACTGATGGTGGTCTATCTCCTCTAAGAATTAATTTGTTTGTGATTATTGCTTGATGCTGGCTGTACTCAATAAATCTGGTTATTCTAGTCTTGATGTCTGGATAAGGTATTTTTAATTAAAGACACTGCGAGTGTGTATTTGCTTTACACTTTCCTTTACTACTCCATCTAAACTTAAAAGCTACTGAAAAAATAAAAAGTAAAAATAATAAAGTAAAAGAAAAGTTGCAACAAAGAGTAGAAAATAGTAGTGGTTATAGTTCACATAAAAATCTAAATAGTGCCCAATCCTCCTCTGTCTTGTTTGATGCTGAAATGGCTCTTTGTCGTCATGCACATTTACTGCTGAATGTGGATGACACTCCCTTCCAATCCAGATCTTGGAGTGTCAATGCACTACAGCTAGGGGAGGAGACAGCAGTCTCCTTACTCGTCTCCAGCTCTAGGAGGAACTACCAGGTAATGCTGACACCACTTACTTAGTCAGGGAATTCCAGGCTGTGAACCAGACCACTTACAAGTACAAGGGACCCTCATATTTAAAAGGTTAGCCTACCTCTGTAAGACCACCATGTAGAAAAGCCTTATCACCCCTCCTTCTTTACATTAGATGGACAAGTGACCCTTTGTTTAAAAGAGGGGGAGTCTGTACAAACAGTTGGGGAGATAGGGACTACATTAAAGCCCCACTTAGGGTAAACAGTACTCAATGTGTGTTGAAAGCTATTGCAGCCTTATGGTGATCACCTCCATCGTCCAGGAGTATATGATCCTTCATATGAAAAGAGGGGCTTCCTCTTTTTCAAATGAGAGGGTCACACCCCTCTCTAATTTGCCCCTCACCCTTATACTAGCTACCTTTTAGGATACTCTGGTCTATAAAAAAATATCTTAACACCCCTGAATAAGCACTGTAATAGGGTAAATGCCACCTCTTCTGAAAATAGGAGAAGGTTCTCTTTCACTTGTGGGGTCTCATATCCAGGTAGCTATCAGATGATCACCATGGCAACAGACTAATTTGCAATCATCCTCTTTCAAATGAGTGGTCCTATGACAGTCCAGCTGTTAGCTAATTGTGATACTAAGAAATACCTCTCAGCATTGATTCTAATTTGGGAGTTCTGCCACATCTTAAGAGGTTTTTATATTCTCTTACCATAGAAATATATAATAAACACCACATTTGAAAGGGTAAAGGACCCATGAGTCATATAAGGGGTTTCATGTCATTATAGCTATCAAGTGATTAACAGTGTAAGAAGTAAACAGAGGAGAGAAATACTCTTATCTTCTGCTCATCTCAAAACTTGTCCCTTATGACCCAATACCTTCATGACTTCTTACTTCTCTCTCTGCTTCTTTAACTTCTTTCCTAACTCATCTCTTTAACCAGTCTTTCATCACGGACATACTTCCTGATACTTTCAAGCATGCATCAATCACACCAAATCCCTAAAAATCCTCACTCAACCCCCTCCACCCCTTCTAAACTATCTACCGGTCTCCTTACTTCGCTTTGCCTCCAAATTATTGGTCTATAATCCCCTAACTCAATTTCTCTCAACTAACTCCTTACTTGACCCCCTACAATCTGATCTGGTTTTCACCCAAAACACTCAACAGAAACTGTTCTTACTAAACTAACAAATGATCTGCTGTCAGCTAAAGCAAAAGATAAACTACTTCTTACTGATTCTTCTTGATCTATTTACTACGTTTGACACAGTTGACCATCCTCTCCTCTTACAAATCCTACATTATTTTGGCATCTGAGACACAGCCCTCGCCTGGTTTGCTCCCCGATCACTCAAAAACTCATTTACAGTTTCCATTACATCATATCCTCTGACCCTTTGCCTCTCTCAGTATGAGTACCACAAGGCTCTATCCTGGGTCCCTTGCTTTTTCCTATCTATACTTCCTCCCTTGGAAAACTTATATCCTCCTTTGGGTCCATTACCACTTATATGATGATGATACCCAAATCTATATTTTCTCCTCCGGATATCTCTCTCTCTCTTTATTTAACCAGATTACCGAACTGTCTCTCTGTAATTTCCTCTTGGATGCCCTCACACTACCTTTAACTCCAATCTGTCTAAAACTGAGCTTCTTCTTATTCCCCCTCTCTCTGAAACATCCTATACCTGACATTTCAATTACAGTTGCAGACTATTTTCAGCACCTTACCCCAGGTCCCCTGTATTGATGCCACCACCTGACTCTGAACTCATATTCTCTCCACATATTCAAGCTCTTACAAAATCCTGCCGTGCATTCAAACTTTCATCCTATTGGCTGATCCAATCAGCCAATAGGATTGAGCTTGCATTCTATTGGCTATTCCAATCAGCCAATAGAATGCAAGCTCAATCCTATTGGCTAATTGCCACAGCCAATAGGAATTTACCCCCCCTTAATTCCTATTGGCTGATAGAATTCTATCAGCCAATCGGAATGTAAGAGACGCCATCTTGGATGACGTAATTTAAAGGAAACTTCATTCATCAGTCGCAGTGGTAAGAAGAGGATGCTCCACGCCGGATGTCTTAAAGATGGAGCAGCTCCGCGCCGGATGGATGTAGATAGAAGATGCCGTCTGGATGAAGACTTCTGCTCGGTTGGATGAAGACTTCGGCCCGCTTGGATGAAGACTTCTGCCAGCCTTCGCTGAGGACTTGAGGACTTCTGCCGCTTGGATAAGGATGGATGTCCGGTGTTCGACAAACTGTATGTGGATCTTCGGGGGTTAGTGTTAGGTTTTTTAAGGGTTTATTGGGTGGGTTTTATTTTTAGCTTAGGCTTGGGCTGAAAAAGAGCTAAATGCCCTTTTAAGGGCAATGTCCATACAAATGCCCTTTTCAGGTCAATGGGGAGCTTTTGTTTTTTTTAGATAGATTTTATTTGGGGGGGTTTGACTGTGTGGTGGTGGGTTTTACTGTTGGGGGGTTGTTTGTATTTTTTTTTACAGGTAAAAGAGCTGATTTCTTTGGGGCAATGCCCCGCAAAAGGCCCTTTAAGGGCAAATTGGCAGTTTAGTTTAGGCTAGTTTTTTTTTATTTGGGGGGGGGGGCTTTTTTATTTTGATAGGGGCTATTAGATTAGGTGTAAATTAGTTTAAATATTTGATAATTTCTTTTTTATTTTGTGTAATTTAGTGTTTATTTTTTTTGTAATTTAGTTAATTGTATTTAATTAATGTAATTTAGTTAATTGCAGTGTAATGTTAGGTGTTAGTGTAAGACAGGTTAGGTTTTATTTTACAGGTAAATTTGTATTTATTTTAACTAGGTAGCTAGTAAATAGTTAATAACTATTTACTTACTAGTCTACCTAGTTTAAATAAATACAAACTTACCTGTAAAATAAAAATAAAACCTAAGATAGCTACAATGTAACTATTATTTATATTGTAGCTAGCTTAGGGTTTATTTTGTAGGTAAGTATTTAGTTTTAAATAGGAATTATTTAGGTAATAATTGTAATTTTTAATTTAGATTTATTTGAATTATATTAAAGTTAGGGGTGTTAGGGTTAGACTTAGGGTTAGGTTTAGGGGTTAATAACTTTAGTATAGTGGGGGGTGGCAGATTAGGGGTTAATAATATTTAACTAGTGTTTGCGATGCGGGGGAGTGCAGCGGTTTAGGGGTTAATATGTTTATTATAGTGGTGGCGATGGCTGGAGTGGCAGATTAGGGGTTAATAATTTTATTTTAGTGTTTGCGATGTGGGAGGGCTCGGTTTAGGGGTTAATAGGTAGTTTATGGGTGTTAGTGTACTTTGTAACACTTTAGTTATGAATTTTGTGCTACAGATTTGTAGCATAAAACCCATAACTACTGACTTTAGATGGTGTAACGAGTCTTGACGGTATAGGCTGTACCGCTCACCTTTTTGGCTTCCCAGGCAAAACTCGTAATACCGGCACTATGGAAGTCCCATTGAAAAAGGTGCGGTAGTTACGTTGTGCGTTACGGCCAAAAAAGGTGTGCGGTACAGCTATTCTGACAAGACACGTAATAGCAGCGGTAGTGAAAAAGCAGCGTTATGAGGTTTTTTCACTCATAACGCAAAACTCGTAATCTAGCTGTAGGTGTTTATTTTTTTTGTAAATGAGATTATTGTATTTAATTATTTTAATGTATTTTATTTGATTGTATTTTTAAGTTTGATTGTAAGGCATGTTAGGTTTTATTTTACAGGTAACTTTGTATTTATTTTAGCTAGGTAATTAGTAAATAGTTAATAATTATTTACTAACTAGGTCTACCTAGTTAAAATAAATACAAATTTACCTGTGAAATAAAAATAAAACCTAAGCTAACTAAAATGTAACTATTAGTTATATTGTATCTAGCTTAGGTTTTTCTTTTACAGGTAAGTATTTAGTTTTAAATAGGAATTATTTAGGTAATAATTGTAAATTTAATTTAGATTTTTATTTTTTTAATTTTTTATTTTTTTAAATAATCTTTTATTGAGATTCTTGAGATAAAAAAAGTCAACAAAATAGTATAATAAGTACTATGCATGAACAAGGTAGACAGTTACCACACACTGGATACACAATTGACCTCTTCACCTATAACAACAAGTGATAATTGTACAATACTTATCTATAACTTGAGAATCTCGTTTTATAACATATTGAATAGCAATTAACAGTGGTTAATTTGATGGCTTCTCATGAGCCAATTGATATAGGAAACAATCCGGCACCTAAAATGATAACCACAAAAAATTATGCATGTCTAGTGATATATTTTAGAATGAGAACATTGCACTAATGTACAAGACAATCTGTAAATGTTTGACACCTTCATCCCAAGACAGTTGGGGTGTTCCTCAAAGAGGAGAATAATAAGAGGAATGGAAAAAAATAAAATAGTTAATGTCTAAGCCCTCTGTCCTTATGTCTTATAACAAGGTATCTTCGTTTGACCAACATCAGCGGGTAAACACCGCTTGGTGGTAAGTCAAATGAAGAGGTGAAGAGAAATAAAGTGGTGTCAAAGTTCTAATGTAGCAATGTTTTATGCATATAGTAGACAGTATGGGGGAGGAGCATTATGAAGCGAATATAGATGAAATAATATGAGCCCAGGGCCCTAAGCCTGGGTTTGGCTATAGGATAGGGAAGGGGGAGGGGAGGAAAGGGGAGGGGGGATGGGCGGAGGAGAAAATGCTATATGTTTAAGAGAGCATACGTATAAACCAATTTTCATAATGAGATAGTGGATCCTGTAGACTACAGTAGCATAGGGGGTGAAAAGTGCGTATATATGGAGAACAGAGGACTGCTGCATAAACCCCTCTCCTGGGGAGATTGCCAACTATAGCAATGTGGGTAAAAGGAGTAGGGGTATGACCCGCAGGTAATAAATGCCGACAGGAAAGGGAGGAGAGGGGTCAGATGGGAATCATAAATGGAAGCAACATGACAACTGAAAAGTAATACCAACTGACTTTGTGAGTCCTTAGATAAAACAATACTAAGTCATGTACTGTTGACGTCTACCTCTACGATATCTTTAAGGGAATACTCGTGCCTTTACAATACTTTAGAAATTTAAAATAAAATTGAGGGAGCTAATGTAACTTTAAGCTGTGTCTGCATCTCCACCCCCGGCCGCTGGTAGAGCACAGTATTTAAAGGCAAGGAATAGAGCTCCCATATATATATTATATATATATATATATATATATATATATATATGTATACATAGAGATACTGTTTATAATTAAGACTACAAAGACAAACTCCAAGCCTATAGAAATCATCTAGAGAACCAAATGGGCAGGTCTAGATGTAAGGGTTTAGAATATGTATCCATCAGATCATCTGTTATGGCACTCACTCAAAAGTAGGCACACATTTTATTAGGATGTGGGGATCTGTATATATTTAAATAGGATACATGGGGCTATACAATCTAAACAAAAAGTGTAGCGGAGCACCAGTCCAGTTATATAAAAGTAACCTTTATTGAATTCCAAAATAAAAGAACAACAACAGGGTGCAATTCTCCTAATAGGAGTCAGCTCCTACAGCCTGTTATTTTGACCTGCAAGCGTGTTCAGCACATCTAGAGGAGACTACTCCAATCATTCCCTGTCTTACTGCTGCATTACGGACTCCCCGCAGCTACAATCAAGGTTTCCCTTCAACTACTGACGTACAGATGGATCACGCCCCCCCCCTCACCCCCGGAAGACGTCTGAGGAGGGTTTTGTTTTGGGCATAGCAGCCTCACGCCACAGACCGGAGTGAAAGTTTCCAACTGTTTAAAGTTGGTTAACCTGGACAAGGAGCTGAGCGTTTAAAGAATCCCACACCCCAGGACCGGACGCAAACGGAAGCGAGTGAGGGGAGGCAACGGACTTCACACGGTGGAGTTGCTGTTAGCGCTGAGGAGCGGGTGAGTCCGGTAAAACTGAACCGGTTTACTTTTTACTGCACTTCATACTGTCTACAGGGAGTGCAGAATTATTAGGCAAGTTGTATTTTTGAGGATTAATTTTATTATTGAACAACAACCATGTTCTCAATGAACCCAAAAAAACTCATTAATATCAAAGCTGAATAGTTTTGGAAGTAGTTTTTAGTTTGTTTTAGTTATAGCTATTTTAGGGGGATATCTGTGTGTGCAGGTGACTATTACTGTGCATAATTATTAGGCAACTTAACAAAAAACAATATTCCATTTCAATTATTTATTTTTACCAGTGAAACCAATATAACATCTCAACATTCACAAATATACATTTCTGACATTCAAAAAACAAAACAAAAACAAATCAGTGACCAATATAGCCACCTTTCTTTGCAAGGACACTCAAAAGCCTGCCATCCATGGATTCTGTCAGTGTTTTGATCTGTTCACCATCAACATTGCGTGCAGCAGCAACCACAGCCTCCCAGACACTGTTCAGAGAGGTGTACTGTTTTCCCTCCTTGTAAATCTCACATTTTGATGATGGACCACAGGTTCTCAATGGGGTTCAGATCAGGTGAACAAGGAGGCCATGTCATTAGATTTTCTTCTTTTATACCCTTTCTTGCCCAGCCACGCTGTGGAGTACTTGGACGCGTGTGATGGAGCATTGTCCTGCATGAAAATCATGTTTTTCTTGAAGGATGCAGACTTCTTCCTGTACCACTGCTTGAAGAAGGCGTCTTCCAGAAACTGGCAGTAGGACTGGGAGTTGAGGCTTGACTCCATCCTCAACCCGAAAAAGGCCCCACAAGCTCATCTTTGATGATACCAGCCCCAAACCAGTACTCCACCCTCCACCTTGCTGGCGTCTGAGTCGGACTGGAGCTCTCTGCCCTTTACCAATCCAGCCACGGGCCCCATCCATCTGGCCCATCAAGACTCACTCTCATTTCATCAGTCCATAAAACCTTAGAAAAATCAGTCTTGAGATTTTCTTGGCCCAGTCTTGACGTTTCAGCTTGTGTGTCTTGTTCAGTGGTGGTCGTCTTTCAGCCTTTCTTACCTTGGCCATGTCTCTGAGTATTGCACACCTTGTGCTTTTGGGCACTCCAGTGATGTTGCAGCTCTGAAATATGGCCAAAACTGGTGGCAAGTGGCATCTTGGCAGCTTGCACGCTTGACTTTTCTCAGTTCATGGCAGTTATTTTGCGCCTTGGTTTTTCCACACGCTTCTTGCGACCCTGTTGACTATTTTGAATGAAACGCTTGATTGTTCGATGATCACGCTTCAGAAGCTTTGCAATTTTAAGAGTGCTGCATCCCTCTGCAAGATATCTCACTATTTTTGACTTTTCTGAGCCTGTCAAGTCCTTCTTTTGACCCATTTTGCCAAAGGAAAGGAAGTTGCCTAATAATTATGCACACCTGATATAGGGTGTTGATGTCATTAGACCACACCCCTTCTAATTACAGAGATGCACATCACCTAATATGCTTAATTGGTAGTAGGCTTTCGAGCCTATACAGCTTGGAGTAAGACAACATGCATAAAGAGGATGATGTGGTCAAAATACTCATTTGCCTAATAATTCTGCACTCCCTGTAGGCACACAGTGGTTTATCACAATAGGGAAGAGATTCTCTTGCTACAGCTATACAATCTATACATAGTTCAAGCATGTCTTCTGTGCTAATCTCCGTTAATCACTTCTGCCGTTGCACAAACAGTTAAATGGGCATATGGCCCTGCATAAGAATCTGTGTCATATGCTGAGAATTACAGAGCAGAACCGTGTCTCCAGTTTATGTAGTGTCAAAGAAGCTAAGTACCTATAAACCTCTTTTTATCTGCGATAAGCAAAGATGTTATGAAAATTGTTAGAAAGAATTAATGCTAAGCATCAAAGTGATATAACCAGTATTCATACTCAAACACAAGCAACAGTATAAGTTTCTAAGGGATAAACCTTAAATATGTCCTCCATCATGTGTTGCGTGTATGTAAATTTAGACTAGATGAGGAGGTTACCTGAACATTACTATAGTATGTTTACAAGGCACACTACAAACTGTATCAGTCACGCTAGGACCCTAGTAAGAATATTTACAAAAAATAGGGGCTATAGTCGTTTATAATACCAAGTTCCAATAGATTTGGGAATAGTGAACACAAACTCACTGGTGGAACTGTCTATCTCTCAGGGGCTACGGTATTAATTATGACTCTTGTGGCATAGTGAAGTCATCTATATCCTGATAGAGTGCAATGTGAGTCTAGGAAGATGAGCATATGATATAGAAGCATTATTGCGGCACGTAAAGTATAGCTACCATGACAATAAATAATACCACATGCATTAGATAGACATATACTCTGTAACACACATAAGTGGGAAGTCTTATTGTCCCATATTAAGAACTTATATACTTTGTTTGGAGTACAAAAGGTAAGATGATGTTTTTCTATAGGCTAATGTTACAAAAAGGTTTTGAATACAGTGCAATATATTCAGATCTATAGCTGAGCAGTAGAGTCTCAAAGACCAGTAGCATATCAGTACAGTGCAATACAGTATGAAAGAGCAAACTCTGCTATTTTAAGACTGCAATATATGAAGTAGCTATTCTATTGACATGTAAGGCATATATCTTCAAACATTAAAACTAGAAAAGAAACAGTGATTATGAAAGGGAGCGATCACAGTATATCCATCCATAGAAAAAAAAGGAAAAGAAAAAGAATGTTATTATGCTAGTGCAAATGTTCTGGAACATATAGTTATTTAGCCGATGCCACATCTGATCCTATGCAGCAAGCTGAAATCTACCTCTGGTATATGGGTCAGCAGAGAGGCCAATAATTGTGGAGAGTCAGGTGCCCGTGGGACAAATGCCTCAAAATTTAAAGCCGCTGCTAGTAGTAAGCCGTCCAAAAGCCTTGTACCAATGCCAGAGCTATCCTGCGGCAGGACGCCTGCTGCATCAACTTTAGTATTGGCTGAGGAAGATTCAATATAATGGCTGCACTGAGGTATAGCGGGTCTCTGGTGAGATGCATATCGGAGGTTATCTGGATTCCAGTAAGATAAGTTAGGGATCAAAGTAGTTTCATCCCTCTCAGTCTGGATCGAGTGGTACTCGAAAGGGATTGTTGTGGTGAGGGGAATGGCTAGATCAATTTGCGGTTTCCCGCTCTGTAGAGGATCTTCACATCTCTCCGCCATCTTGCATGAAACACTGTCTCCTTGAGCGCTTGCATTTCTGAGCGTGGTTGTAAGCTCATCAAAATTAGTTTGCATCCGTGAAGAGAACTCCCAGAGTAGTGCTAGTATCTCCTCCATCGTCAGGGCAAGTTGTCTTTATTCACAGTTAGGATCCTTGATCCCTGCATGGATCACTCGTGCCCCATATTTAGGTCTTGTATAGAAGAGGCTTTTGTATGCTCTCAAACTCAATCATGCAGTATCCCCTCTAGGAAGGACTTAACATGAATCACTTCAAGCTGGTAAATTAGGTAGATAGATCTCTTTTTGTGAGTCTTAGTCGGGAGCTCTGTAAAAAGGAAGCATTCACATCGGTGGTTAGCTCCGCCCCCCCCCAATTTAGATTCATTTTAATTATATTTAAGTTAGGGGGTGTTAGGGTTATGCTTAGGGTTAGGGTTACGTCAGGGTTAGGTTTAGGGGTTAATATATTTATGTAGAGTTAGTGATGTGGGAGGCCAGAGGTTTAGGGGTTAAGAGTTTATTTTAGTATATTTCGTTGTGGGGGGCTTTCAGTTTAGTTGTTAATAGGTTTATTATAGCAACGGGTGTGGGCGGATGGCAGATTAGGGGTTAATAATATTTAAATAGTGTTTGCAATGCGGGAGTGTGGCAGTTTAGGGGTTAATATGTTTATTATAGTGGCGACAATGTCGGGGAGCGGCGGAATAGGGTTAATAAAAAAAATTGTGGCGGCGATGTCCGGAGTGGCAGTTAGGGGTTAATAATTTTATTTTAGTGTTTGCGATGCAGGGAGGGCCCCGGTTTAGGGTTAATAGGTAGTTTATGGGTGTTAGTGTACTTTTTAACACTTTAGTTATGAGTTTTATGCTACAGCTTTGTAATGTAAAACTCATAACTACTGACTTTAGATGGCGGTACGAATCTTGTGGTTATAGAGTGTACAGCTCAATTTTTTGACCTCCCAGGCAAAACTCGTATACCGACGCTATGGAAGACTCTTTGAAAAAGGACTTTTTTAAAAGTGCGGTACTGACATTGCGCGTGACGGCCAAAAAGGGTGTGCGGTGCACCTACAGTGGATATAAAAAGTCAGGTTTCTGTGATGTAAAAAAACGAGACAAAGATAAATCATTTCAGAACTTTTTCCACCTTTAATGTGACCTATAAACTGTACAACTCAATTGAAAAAACAAACTGAGGGGGCGGAGCGACGAGCTGAACCGGCCAGGACGCATCTTGGGGAAGCTCCCGATCTCTACATAGAATATATGAGCCTTTCTTAGGTTCCTAAGGGACAATTGTGTTTCTTTGGTGGTTATATCTCTATAGGACTTTGCAGAATATGAAAGAGCCCACCCGGACCGTATCCTTAGCCTTTGCTGTTTAGCCAAACCGAGCGACTCTGCCTGACAGGCCATGGTGTTTTAAGCTACCGCATATTCCCCCCCCCAGGTAACTGGGTTACGAGTAGTCCTACTTGACTACACACTTTGTTCAGTAATGGATACCAATGTACGAGTGTCGGAAGACACTTTCTATGAGCTGTTTAATGCGCATTATGCTGGGCTGAGGACTTTAATTGCACAGTGCTTTGCAAGATGCCCCTTCCTCACGTGACCCCCATGATGGCAGCTGGAACTTAGAGGCCGCTACTGAACAGACCGCGGAGCCCATAAAAACAATGCACGGTCTTGTGAGCAGGGCAGCAGAGGAACGGTTTGCTGCTCCCCAGCGCCAGGCAAAGGCAGTTCAGATCTCCTTACCGAGGGTCGGGCAAAACAAAGGGAACATCTACAGAGAATCTTCGATGCTGCGGAAGCCTCCGCAAACAAACCTCATCAGTCTAGATTTGTGGAGACCCGCGCCTGCTTGCAGCAGAGGCAGCACCTGTCTTGGCACTTGTGAGAAGCGTTCTAGTGCTGTGTACCCCCCCGACCCTGCATCACAGTACTGTGGAACTTCCCTAAGTCTCGCTGGCTCACACTGAGGTCTGAGAATCTTAACCCCTTGCGAGACAACTTTTGAAAGTGAGATCATTTACAGTTATATTGATATGCCTTCTACAGCACTACCCATGCTTGCTCAATCCCATGCCGGTAAGAATTTTTCTATTTTTCACCAAGGAGGGAAGACATTGGCTAAGAGTGGGCATAGGCTAGAGAGCTTGTACTAGCTGTTACTCTCTTTTTGCAAGGGGGAAGAAAGTAAAAGAAGATGCCCCTTGCAAACTTTTGCTGCCGCTCGCTGGGCTTTCTCATGGCGCTCCCTTAAGTATACAGAACTATGTACGAAGATCATGAGGTCTGAGAACCGACGTTTTCCACCTGCCCAGGGCCTCCTAATAATCCGAAATTTTGTGGTACCTCTCCCTCTTGGCCAGAAAACCTTATGTCAAGGGATTCAATGTGAGGCTGTAACGTTCATGGCTGTTTTCTAATCGCCACGATCCTCAAATTGGTCAGCTTTAGAGATGTCATTTAGACTTTCCTGAGACTGTACAAAATGGAGTTATCAACAACAGTATGTACTGTACTGAGATACTATAAGCAAACAACTGTATTTAGTACTGGGAATAGCTGGACTCTCCTTAAGTTATATATGTTATAGAGAAACTGTATTAAAATAGATGGTTTTGTATATATTTTACCCCCTAAAGCCAAGGTACCTAATTGTGATGATCTTTGTCATAGGGGTGATTGGTAGGCAGGAAAGTTTAGGCGAGGGAGTTGGGACATATTAAGCTTGTTGCATTCCTAGAGTTCAAATGCACATTTTAATACAGCAGGGCATGTCTACATCGGGTTCACATACTGTCCGTTCAGCCATAAGAGTAGCTCCTTTTATAACTGATTTTAAGATAGCACTTTGTATGGCTGGGCTTCTGATATAGTCTTGAATTTCACAAGTACAGGAGATGACAACACTCTAATTCATGATTCACCCTTTATATTAGATTATCACTCTCCCCCACTAACCAGATAGATACCCTGCCTTAGACAATTATACTATTGGGTCATTTGATATATAATACCAACCCTGCATCACAGTGACCTGCTCATGGTCCCCTACACTTTACTTTGTCAGCTAATTTTCACCTAGCACTGCTAGACTAGTGGGGCCAATGTCTATCTCTCATAATACCACTAATGTCCCATACAGCTTTAACAGACTTATATCTAATGGTACTTAGTTATGTAGTTTCTTGATCACACTTGTCAGATACTGCACACAGGCATATATGTTAGGACATTCCTGTTATGAGCTGGGTTGTGTGTGTTTTATCATCTGTTCTCTGGAGGAGCGGAACTTTCTGAGGGGTTCTTTTGTATTTCCATAGTGCGTACCCCACCTAAGCCTCAACTAATTTACCATATATATTTATATACTACTTCAGGGAAGTTCATCCAGATAGGAAATTAAATGTTGCTTCTTAGGTTCATGGGGTTTCAGAGTTGTTCACGTGGCAACGGTATTAAATAAATCCTCAACTTTTATACACATAGTTGTCCATAGCCCCATGAACATAACAGTTGGTTTTATTTTTGTTTCTTTTTTATTTTTTTATTTTATATTATCTAGCCACAATAGGGAGTCTTATTAACCTATGCTATAATTGTTTACTGGCTCATAGACTGTGGCGAGACATTATGTACATAAATCAGATTTAGCACTGGTCTTAATGTCAGGACCGTAACTTGCTTATATCACGTGTATTGTTCTTTCATGTTAGATGCTGGTTCCCTTTGTTTTTGTGTTCTCTTTTCCCCTGGACTTTAACAAAACCATTGGAAAGGTCCAAGAGTGACCTAGCATATCAAACATGGAAAAGAAAAAATGAGGACTTTTTATCAAACTAACTACTCTTGAAACGTTTGGCAGATATTTTACTGTACGCTGTTATTAATGTTGTATGCTTTTTGTCCTTAATAAAAATATTATCAAAAAAAAGAAAAAAAAAAAAGAAAAACAAACTGAAATCTTTTAGGTAGAGGGAAGAAAAAATATAAAAATAAAATAATATGTTGCATAAGTGTGCACACCCTTAAACTAATACTTTGTTGAAGCACCTTTTGATTTTATTACAGCACTCAGTCTTTTTGGGTATGAGTCTATCAGCATGGTACATTTTGACTTGGCAAGATTTGCCCACTCTTCTTTGCAAAAACACTCCAAATCTGTCAGATTGCAAGGTCATCTCCTGTGCTCGCCCTCTTCAGATCACCCCACAGATTTTCAATCGGAATTCAGTTCTTGGCTCTGGCTGGGCCATTCCAAAACTTTAATCTTCTTCTGGTGAAGCCATTCCTTTGTTGATTTGGATGTATGGTTTGGGTCGTTGTCTTGCTTTCTAGCAGAAGCCTGAAGGTTTGTGCCAATATTGACTGGTATTTGGAACTGTTCATAATTCCTTCTAGCTTAACTAAGGCCCAAGTTCCAGCTGAAGAAAAACAGCCCAAAGCATGATGCTGTCACCACCATGCTTCACTGTGGGTATGGTGTTCTTTTGGTGATGTGCAGTGTTGTTTTTGCGCCAAACATATCTTTTGGAATTATGGCCAAAAAGTTCAACCTTGGTTTCATTAGACCATAACACCTTTTCCCACATGCTTTTGGGAGACTTCAGATGTGTTTTTGAAAAATATAGACTGGATTGGATGTTTTTCTTCGTAAGAAAAGGCTTTCGTCTTGCCACTCTACCCCATAGCCCAGACATATGAAGAATACGTGAGATTGTTTTCACATGTACCACACAGCCAGTACTTGCCAGATATTCCTGCAGCTCCTTTAATGTTGCTGTAGGCCTCTTGGTAGCCTCCCAGACCAGTTTTTCTTCTCGTCTTTTCATCAATTTTGGAGGGACGTCCAGTTCTTGATAATGTCACTGTTGTGCCATATTTTCTCCACTTGATGATGACTGTCTTCACTGTGTTCCATGGTATATCTAATACCTTGGAAATTCTTTTGTACCCTTCTCCTGACTGATACCTTTTAACAATGAGATCCCTCTGATGAAATGGAAGCTCTCTGTGGACCATGGCTTTTGCTGTAGAATGCAACTAAGAAAATTTCAGGAAACACCAACTAGAGCAGCTGAACTTTATTTGGGTTAATCAGAGGCACTTTAAATGATGGCAGGTGTATGCTGACTGCTTTTTAACATGATTTTGCAATGTGATTGCTTAATTCTGAACATAGCTACATCCCCAGTTTATATGCAAACCACATTATTTTAGTTTTTTTCCCTCCACCTAAAGATTTCAGTTTGTTTTTCAATTGAGTTGTACAGTTTATAGATCGCATTAAAGGTGGAAAAAGTTCTGAAATGATTTTTCTTTGTCTCAGTTTTTTTACATCACAGAAACCTGACATTTAACAGGAGTGTATAGATTTTTTATATCCACTGTATACCTGCAAGACTTGTAATAGTGGGCGTTAGAGAAAAAGCATCGTTAGAAGCATAACAATGCTTTTTCACTCATAACGCCAAACTCGTAATCTAGCTGTGTGTTAGGAACCTGTATTTCTGGAGAATCAGGAGTCTGGAAACTAAAATTAAATAAAAATTTTAAATTGATTGTTTATTCTTTTACAAGATCAGAGTCTTATAGTTTGCAAGTTTAAAGCAAAATAGATCAGAAGAGGGAAGATGCAGCCCTGATTAAAATGAAAATGATGACAAATCAAGCCATTTAACCAATCAGCTGTATCAAAATGTATTGAAAGGAAGATGATTTTATTAGGGCTTTGGAAGCACGTTAAGAAAGAGAAACAAGTTCTAAGAAAGAGATACTAATGTCAACATCCCAAAGGGGCGTGTATTTAACTAGTGGTCAAATAACAATGCTTTTCATATGATTCAGACAGAATGTGCAGTTTTAAGAGATTTATCAATTTACTTTGATTATCAAACTATGCACACTGAGGCACCAGCTACTACTGAGCATTTTTAAGAGTTCACAGTGTATACATATTATGAGTCTGTGATTGAGTGATTGGTGTCACATGACACAAAGGGTTTGTAAATTGAAGTCAATTTTAAAATTTTCAGAAAAAAAATCTACTGCTCATTTAAAATTCAGTGACGCATTTGTTGATCATGCAATTCTGCTGTATTTAATAGCCCTTCCAAAATTATGTATTGTGGTTTCCTGTAGTTATATCCCCAAATATTGAACATTACAACTAGAACATGTACTGAGATAAATCACATGCTTTGCATTGCAATTTATGATTTTATTAAAAAACCTATTGCTAGTTACAGAGGAAGATTTTTATTCCAAAATAAACATTTGCATCTTGCACTGCAACATTTAAAATAACCATTCATTTTCCATAATCACATTTTAGTATCCTTTCTTTGTGGGTAACAATGAGGGGATTGACCATATTGACTAAGTTAATTGCTTTTGAAGCAATAATCCTACAACCATTTGATATTGTATCAATCAGTCATGTAATAAATTAGGTAACATTCTTAAAGGGATACTGAACCCAATTTTTTTTCTTTCATGATTAATATAGAGCATGCAATTTTTAGTTTATTCCTATTTATCACATTTTCTTCGGTCTCTTGGTATCTTTATTTGAAAAAAACAGGAATGTAAACTTACAATCTGGCCCATCTTTGATTAAGAACCTGGGTAGCACTCGATTGGTGGCTAAATGTGGCCACCAATCACCAAGCGCTATCCAGGGTCTGAACCAAAAATGGGCTGGCTCCTATGCTTAGATTCCTACTTTTTCAAATAAAATACCTGCAGACCCCAAGAAAATTTGATAATAGGAGTAATTTAGAAAGTTGCTTAAAATTGCCTGCTCTATCTGTATCATAAAGAAAAAAATTGGGTTCAGTATCCCTTTAATTATATTAAATATCTTACAATTTTCCATGCTATAACCTGTAACAGAAACTGGTTTCTTATTATTAAAGGGCCACTGTAAGTAAATATTTTCTATGCCTGTTACTAACTAACTACCCCAAATACGCTTTTTATCAATATCATTTCATTAACTTATCTCTACCGTATATCAGAAATCTTGTCTGCAAATTTAATTGTTTTCCAAACCCACTCCGTGGGTATCCTTTGCTCTGTACCAATCCGTTTACAATACCTAGGTTTTAAAATGGCGCTTTAAAACACAAAGTTATTGGTTTTAAGTATTTTGAACATGCAGTGCTGAAAATAGTGGCAGGATAACGTGACATCATCGGCGAATAAAAGATATAACTTTTAGAACGTTATGAAACTTCGTTTTGGAGAAAATATAGGTCAGTAGGTTTTAATTAATGTTTATTAACTTTAATATGTTAGTTGTTTAGCTTAAAAATTATAACAGAAAGTAATCCTTTAATCTTACTCTTAGACAAAACTTCTATCCAAGTCCTTTGTATTAGCTTTATCTACTTCATTAAATATTCTTTAAAATGTGACTTCAGAATATGAACTTGATAAACATCATCCAAATGTATTTTTGTGTAACCCTTTTACTGCTGAGCCATTTCACCCCCTATGCTGAGTTGTTTTGGATTTTTTTTAGGTGTTGTTGACATTTAAGCCCCATTGTATGTCATTTTTTAATGAGAAACCCACACAAATAATATATCAGTTTGTTTTTTAGCAGAGCCAGCAGATTTGAACTATAACCATTATTTTATGTATATATCATGATTGCTTGAGAACTGTGTAACAAATGTGTTACATTTTTTTATATTTTTATTAAAATTTTTATAAACACGATTTAAAAAATAGTATGTGTGTTTTTTTTCCTAAACTGGGTTGTAAAAAGAAGTGATTATCACAGTGATCAGATCACCTGGCTATTAAAAGGAATGGGGAAGATTACAAGTTGCGTGGCAAAATCATTTGCGGAAACACTGCGTGCGTTATGGCTTTTTCGCATTTGGAGTTGCGCAGCTATTACAAGTTGCAAAATAACTTATTTTGCGTGCGCATTAAACCACATAATCCAAAGGGCCAAATTGCATGTCCGTTCACGTATTCCCCATAGAAGTCAATGGAGAAGACGAATAGAAATAAAAAACACACAAAAACCCTAATATGTTGCGCAAAGCTCTTGACGTATTCTCCTTGAAAAGTGTACATGAAAATGTGAATATTTCATATTGCGAAAATGTTTTTGTAACAGAATATGTTCTATTTATTTATAAATAAATATTTCTCTATATATGTGATGATTTTTGGACTGATATATCTATTTATAGTGAGATATGTATATTAATATATATATACTGTATATATGTCTATATATCTTGGGATCTATATGCAAATATCTCTTTGAAAATCCCTCTGAGATATTGTGCAATGTGCATAAGATTGTAATGTAAAATATTTTCATTATTTCCATTGTTAAACTATCTCTATACATTTAAATCCATGTTTCTCTATGTATTTGTATGTATGTCAATGTAAAATCCCTGCGGTCTGCTTTTTTTCCCCTAACACCCGCAATCTCCTAAATTTTAGCCCTTTTTGTGTGCAATATTTTTTTAAAATAATTTTTATTAGACTGTTTAATATGAGTGTAACTGTACTTTGTAATTTATTTTTTAAGTGTTTTGTGACACTTTTATGTTGCGCAAAACTGTTAATCACAGTTCTTAGAGCGCTGAAAGGATTGTTACGTAAAAGGTGAATGCGTGTGCGTAATCACGATTTTTCAAGACTTGTAATAGGAATGGAAATTGATTGCAAAAAGATATCGCACAACTTGTAATCTTGCCCAATATGGGGAATGTTTTTGAAATGGGCTTCTGTGATTTAAATCCAGGGGCCCTGGGCATTTATAGGCCTGTTTAATAAGCTGTTACAAGCCTATAGAGACCCTTACCTACAAAATGTGTGTTTTTATTTATTTTTAAATGTGCTTTTACAGGCTATTTCCTTTCTAACAATGGGTTTTGGTGGGTCTAGAGATTAAGGGAACTGAGATCAAGGGGATTGAATACTTACCCCTTCATCCAGCACCCTTAAGCTCTCTTCAGCAACACTGCATTTCCATGTTTCTGGGGCATGGTGATGTCACCATGCCCATACAATGCCTGGCCACTAGATCACAAGGGATGCAGTGGTAAGTGAAGGGGGGCTTCGATTATAATACGTGATTGTCATCTTGTCATCCACACCAAAAGCACTGTGCAGTGTCATCATGCACAGCGAAGGGGTTAAAAAAAACCTTTTTGAAGAGCAGACTTTCTTAAAAAAGAGACTTTAAAGACATTAAAGTCATAATTAAACTTTCATTATGCAATTTAAAAAAACTTTCCAATTTACTTCTATTATCTAAATTGCTTCATTCTTTTGGTATCCTCTGTTGAAAAGCATACCTTGGTAAGCTCAGGAGAAGCAATTCCCTAGCTGCTGATTGGTGGCTGCAGATAGATACCTTTTGTCATTGTCTCACCTGGGGCCTGATGATAAAATGATTTTTATTGAGATATTATTTGGAAACAAAGCCCAAAAAATGTTTTATTATGATTCAGATAGAGAATGCAATTTTCATAATCTTTCTAATTTACTTCTATTATCAATTTTTCTTCCTTCGTTTGGTATATTTTGTTAAAAGCAGGGACATAAGCTTAGAAACTGGCCCCCATTTCTAGAGCACTATATGGCAGCAGTTTTGCAAGAATGTTATCCATTTGCATGTAGTGCTCCAGATGCCTACCTAGGTATCTCTTCAACACAGAATATCATAGGAACAAAGCAAAATTGATAATAGAAGTAAATAGAAAACTTGTTTTAAATGGTTTGTTCTGTCTAAATCACATAAAAATAATAATAATTTGGTTTTCATTTCCTTTTAATATCATGTTCAAGACTTTTTCATTTTCCAGTAGTGTGTTTTATAAATATTACGCTATGTAAAATGTATTTTTAAAAGAAGACGTTTTTTTTATCCGCTATAAGTTCACTGAATGTGTTTAGTTCTAATATTACGGTTGCACTATACCAAACTTGTTTAACTTTTTTCTTAAAGTTTATTAATTTTTTTATAAATAAACTGGAAGACTGAGTTAACTGCCTGAGTCACTAAGAACTGTGCAGTTCTGCAGTATCATGGGATGTGTATTCGGTACGTTTTAAGAGTGCAATCCATTTCCATGTTTTGTATGTGTTAGAAAAATTACAAAGAAGCGGCATGAGGTGAATGAGGCGCATTATACAGAGTAGTTAATTTGTTTCTCTTGCTCCATGAGCTCACTCCCACATCACCCGGTGCAGCTGTCTTCCACTGTCTGTCGCCTTCCTTCTAACACTGAAACATGGCCAGTTGCCTTCAAGTAGTCACCTCTGAAGCCCTCGCCCCAGCACTGAGCCAACAATTGCAGCCGCAGAGAAACTATGCTGACAAGCGTATCAAGGTGGCAAATCCAGTGGTGGAGATGGATGGTGATTAGATGACACGTTTTATCTGGGAATTCATCAAGGAAAAGTTGATTCTTTCAAATGCTGATGTAGAGCTAAAATTCTTTGATCTTGACAGATGACCAGGTCACCATAGACTCTGCTCTAGCCACTAAGAAATACAATGTTGCAGTGAAATGTGCCACTATCATACCTGACAAAGCCAGACTGGAAGAGTTTAAGCTGAAGAAAATGTGGAAGGGTCCCAATAGTACAATCAGGAACATCTTGGGTGGAACAGTCTTCCGTGAGCCAATTATTTGTAAAAGCATTCCTCGTCTTGTTCCTGGATGGACACAGTCAATTACCGTAGGCAGACATGCCCACGGGGACCAGTATAAAGCCACAGACTTTGTTGTGGATAAGGCTGGCACTTTCAAAATGTTTTTTTACACAAACTGATGGATCATCCACAAAAGAATGGGAGATGTTCAATTTTCCTGCAGGAGGTGTTGGCATGGGAATATACAACATTGGAAAGGCTATTTCTGGCTTTGCACAGAGCTGCTGTCAATATGCCATTCAGAAGAAGTGGCATCTGTACTTGAGCACCAAGAATACAATTTTAAAGGCTTATGATGGCAGGTTCAAGGACATCTTTCAAGAGATCTTTGAGAATAACTACAAGTCAGAGTTTGATAAACTGAAAATCTGGTATGAACATAGATTAATTCAATGACATGGTAGCACAGGTTCTGAAGTCTTCTGGTGGTTTTGTCTGGGCTTGTAAGAACTATGATGGGGATGTTCAGTCTGACATTTTGGCTCAAGGCTTTGGGTCACTTGACATCAGTCCTGGTTGGTCCAGATAGAAAGACAATTGAAGCAGAAGCTGCTCATGGAACAGTCACTGGTCATTACAGGGAGCATCAAAAGGGGAGACCCACAAGTACAAACCCCATTGCCAGAATATTTGCCTGGACAAGCGGCTTGGAACACAGACAAACTGGATGTAAACAAAGACCTGATTGACTTCGTTTTAAAATTAGAGAAGGTTTCTGTTGAGACTGTAGAAAGTGGAGTTATGACAAAGGATTTGGCTGGCTGGATTTTATACACGGAGACTTCAGCAATGTACGACTGAATGAACATTATGGGAACACAACAGATTTCTTGGACGTCATTAAGAATAACCTTGACAAAACACTTGGAAAAAACTAGAGCATAGTTTAGTGAACAGCCAGTTTTTATCTAATTTTTTAACCTTTCAAGATAGGAAATGCACCATTCTGGAGCTGGAACAAACTTTTTTACTTATTTAATGCTGATTATATCTGTGACACCATGAATCACCACAAGTGGATGAGGGAGGGCATTTAGAGCTGCCTTTAAGGGTTTAGTCCTGGACAGAAAAATTTACCACACCTTCTTTATATTGACTACCTAACTTGATGATGTAATGTATAGCAAATTTTAAATCCACTGTTATACTGGTTAATGTGTCCCTTTTTGTGATTTTAAGAAGTTCAACAAAGGAATACAAAAGTTAAATGGTAAAAAAATAAATAAAGGAATACATTACAAAAGGCCTATGTCACCCTTTTTTTTAATCTTAGTGTGTTGGATTAAAAGCATGTATTATGTGGTTGTAGGTCAAGGACCCATTTGGCTAAACCCTACAACTAACTCTTCCATTTTGCTTTTAATCTAGCTGTGTGCTTGCAAGAGAGTGCCAGACTTTATATGTATTGTATGTATGTATGTGTGTGTGTGTGTATATATATATATATATATATATATATATATATATATATATATATATATATATATATATATGTGTGTGTGTGTGTGAAAGTTAGTAAGTGAATGTCTACAAATATTAGCTAAAGGGATATTATAACTCCATGAAAGGGCAAGGATATGTTATTCCTCTAGGGCTATAGGGACCTCCATTAGTGCTTAGACTGTTACTTCTGAGAGGGTAAACAGGGGCAGAGCGAGACTGGAGAGGACAAGTAAATGTGAAAAAGATAGCAATTAGAAAGAGTGGAGAAAAAAAAGAGTGAAGAGATGTGAGAGAGAAGAGAGAGTGTAAAGAGAAGGTATGGCCTGAGTGAGACGTGAGGGGGTAAAAAGGGACATTGAAGAGTGGAGGAAGTAGAGAAAGATTGATGAGAGATTATAGTTATAAAACAATGTTTCCAGGTCTGCTATAACCTCACATTAATGTCAACATTCACTGCTTTCTCTCAGTTCAAAAAAATAATTTTTCTGTCCAACTGTTGTATTCTCCAGAACCCTTGTTGATGTTGCTAACTGCTATGTACTTATTTTTGTTAATTTATGGTATAAAACGAAAATAATATTAAAAAATTACTGCACACATTGGCTAAACATTTGCAAAGAGTGGGTGTGGTGTGGGTAAGATAGTGGGTGGGATCAAAAGTGGCGAGTAACATTTTTGGCTGGCAAGTAGCTTAGGGCTTGAAAGTTTAAACCCATATATATTTATATATATATATATATATATATATATATATATATATATATATATATATATATATATAATGCAGTGACATGCAGTCACTAGAGGCAGGGCTTCAGCTCTCATATGTGCAAATATATATTTTTTTATTGGCTTTAAAAAAAAATTAAAAAAAATATTGTAATTTTTTTTTCCCCCAGCATTTTTTTTCACAGCTACATGTTGTGCAATGGAGAGGCACAAGCAGGTCTGCTGGCTGCTGCCCTCCATTACACAACATGCTGCGCCACCTACTGGATGAATGTGGTTAAGATCATTGCATGGCCCATAAGTGCTTATTTAAGGCAGGCCTCTTTTGGGCTGACCCAATCCAGCATCAATTAGGGAACTTAGGGTTGGGGCTGGATGTTAAATCATATAAAACAAAACAAAAATGGAAAAAAACTACTTTAATTTATTTTGTTTCAATGAAAAAGAGAGTTCTGTACTTCCCCTGCAAGTGCCAATTTCACTTCCTCACAAAGCTGGAAGAGATGCAGAGAGAGCAATGTTTTAGCCACATTTTCTTGAAATAAGTGCTGATTTTGCTGAAAGAGATTCTGTTAGTGAAAATTCTAATTTAATAAATGTGGTTTAGTGTTTTTTTTGTTTTTTTTACTCTTTTACAGCAGTTTAAGGATTGTTTTTGTATATTGTTTACTCAAATTTTACACCCACTACCTTAGCAGCTTGCCTCTGTACTGCACACTAGTTTATAGTCTCACTCTCTTTCTGACTTATGAACTCTCTGTAGCTCTGCAACTGTGTTTTCTCACAACATTATCTTACTATTTTGGTGTTTGTATGGATGAGTTGTTATTTGACCAGAGTAAGCTAGACCAAAAGCATGGTAATGTAAAATGAAACCAAGCAGTTTAGAATGAGTTATAGCAAATATTCTCCATGGCTCCTGTAGCTATAATATTTCATTTAAACCAGCGATTCCTTAGGTGTATGTTGGACAACCCTGATGTAGACAACAAATAATAATTAATTAATGCTCCCATTCATATGTGCTGTTTTGTTTCAGATATTTAAAATAGATTGTATACTATTAGTATTTGATAGTCACTTAAAATATTACTTAAACATTCAGTGGTGTCTCCCCCCTTTCGGTGGTCCCTCTCCCCCCCCTTGTGTGTCTCTCTCCCTTTCTCTCTCTCTCTATCTATCTCTCTTTCTCTATCCGTCTGTCTCTCTCTCTATCCATCTCTCTATCCATCTCTCTCCCTGTCTCTCCCACTCCCTCTGTCTATCTCCTTATGTGTCATTCTCCCCCATGGTCTCTTTCTATCTCTGTCTCTCTTCCTTCCCCTCTGACTCTCTCATCCCTTATGTGTATCTCTAACCCTCTGTGTGTGATTGTGTGTCTCTCTCTCTCCCCCTGTCTCTCTCTCCCTCTCCCCCTGTCTCTCTCTCCCTCTCCCCCATCTCTCTCTCCCTCTCCCATGTCTCTCTCTCCCTCTCCCCCGTCTCTCTCTCCCTCTCCCCCCGTCTCTCTCTCCTCCCCCCGAGTGCTTTTCTGTGTTTCTGTCTACCTTTTATTTATTTATTTAATTAATGAATTTGTTGTGCCATCTGAGGATGTGGCTTTATTTAAAGGGGTGCGGTCAAGCATCCCACCATCTTTAAATTTCACCAGCTGTCACTGGATCAAGACATTTTTATATTTACTGAATAATGAAGGAATCTATAAGCATAATTTGCAGCATTAAAGTAAAAAGTATGTTTTAAACATATTTTAATGGGCCTGGATTTCTAGATCTCATAATCAGAGCAAGCATTTTGTTATCTGGCAAGAGTTTCTGTTACAATCCTTTAGACTAAAATCAGATGTTTACTAAGTTGACCAGTTTTCCAAGACACCATTTAAAGGGACATGAAACCCATATGTTTTCTTTCATGATTTAGAAAGAGCATGCAATTTTAAATAACTTTCCAATTTACATCTAATATCTAATTTTCTTCATTCTTTTGATATCCTTTGTTGAAAATCATATCTAAATATGCTCAGTAGCTGCTGATTGGTATCTGCACATAGATACCTCATGTGATTGGCACACCCATGTGCATTGCTATTTCTTCAACAAAGGATATCTAAAGAATGAAGGTGTATCCTAGCCACTGCCTCACCAGCCTCTGACGTCACCGCACAGTGCTGATATAATGTTTCTTCATCATATTGCAGCCCAAATAATTTATTTTTAAGATGACTTCTGGATTTTCTAATTATATTTCTTAAGCCCTACCTTATATCTGCGTATAAAAATTCACTTGAGTCAGTCTTTTGACACCAATGAACTACCGTGTTTAAAATGATTTGCAGCTCATTTGTACAATAAGCAACCTGCTTTACATGTTGCTACTGGTATTACTATGCATAGGGCAGTTGGTTATTTTTTTTGTCCTCCCCTGGAAAAATGTCTGCGGACGCCCATGGTTATACAAAATATATTTTAAAAAGCACTCAGCAATAATATAGAGCAATGAAGCCAATGCAAAAAAGTTACGCTCATATATTTCATCCTTCGGCCGTAGTTTTTTGGCCCATAGAGTGATATACCAAACCCGCACAGTTTGGTATCCAATATACAGCGTAAGGACTTATGTGGCGAAAAGGGAGAAATCTTAGGCGTAGTAAGCCTTACGCTGAGTATTGGAGCCCCATAACTCCCTAAACTACCTGCAAAATAAAACCTAACACCTAACGCATGCGCAATGTCTATCTACCTGTCAACCACAATCCCCCACCGCAATCTTTAATAAAGTGCTTAAACCCTAAACCGCCGCTCCCGGACCCCGCCGCCAGCTACATTAATGTCTAACCCCTAATCTGATCCCCCTACACCGCTGCCACCTATATTAAATATATTACCCCCTAATGTGAGCCCCCTACCCCGCCGCCACCTATTTTAACTATATTAACCCCTAATCTGAGCCCCCTACACCGCCGCCACCTATATTAAATATATTAACCCCTAATATGATCCCCCTACACCACCGCCACCTATATTATATGTACTACCCCCTAATCTGACCCCCTTACACCGCCGCCACCTATATTAAATTTATTAACCCCTAATGTGAGCCCCCTACACCGCCGCCACCTATATTAAATTTATTAACCCCTAATCTAATCCCCCTACACCGCCGACACCTATATTAAAATTATTAACCCCTAATCTAATCCCCCTACACCGCCGCCACCTATATTAAAATTATTAACCCCTAATCTAATCCCCCTACACCGCCGCCACCTATATTAAATTTATTAACCCCTAATCTAATCCCCCTACACCGCCGCCACCTATATTAAAATTATTAACCCCTAATCTAATCCCACTACACCGCCGCCACCTATATTAAATATATTAACCACTAAACCTAAGTCTAACCCTAACACCCCCTAATTTAATTAAGAATTAAGAGTAGCTCTTATTCTATTGGCTATTCAAATCAGCCAATAGAATTAAAGTAGCTCTCATCCGATTGGCTGATTTGAATTTGAAGGCTCAAATCAGCCAATAGGAAATCAAGGGACGCCATTTTTAATCACGTACCTTGAAATCCTATTCAGTGTACGGCGGAGATCGTATGAAGAGGATCCTCCACGCTCCATGGCTCCGGTCTTCAGTTCCAGCGTCACCGATTTTCAGTTCCTGCATCGCCAGTCTTCAGTTCTAGAGAGGACAGTCTTCAGCTCCGCGGTCATCGGTCTTCAACTCCTCCACTCCACGCTGGCTGGTTCCTGGAAGAAGAAGAGGTCACCGCCTGGAAGAAGACTTCTCCGCCTAGAACAGGACCTTCTCCGCCGGTCTTCAGGACAGGTAAGGACCACTTGGGGGTTAGACTTAGGTTTATTTAAGGGGGGGATCGGGTGGGTTTTAGAGTAGGGGTGTGTGGCTGGTGGGTTGTAATGGGGGGGTTGTTCTTTTTTTTACAGGTAAAAGAGCTGATTACTTTGGGGCAATGCCCCGCAAAAGGCCCTTTTAAGGGCTGGTAATAGAGCTGATTACTTTTTTAATTTAGTTTAGGGTAGGGAAATTTTATTATTTTGGGGGGCTTTGTTATTTTATTAGGGGGCTTAGATTAGGTGTAATTAGCTTAAAATTCTTGTAATCTTTTTTTATTTTTGTAATTTAGTGTTTGTTTGTTTTTGTAATATAGATTAGTGTATTTAACTGTATTTTATTTGAGATAATTGCAGTTTATTTAATTCATTTATTGATAGGGTAGTGTTAGGTGTAATGGTAACTTAGGTTAGGATTTATTTTACAGGTAATTTGGTAATTATTTTAACTTGGTAGCTATTAAATAGTTATTAACTATTTAATAGCTATTGTACCTAGTTAAAATAAATATAAAGTTACCTGTAAAATAAATATAAACCCTAAAATAGCTACAATGTAATTAATAATTAAATTGTAGCTATCTTAGGGTTTATTTTATAGGTAAGTATTTAGATTTAAATAGGAATAATTTAGTTAATATTATTAATATTATTTAGATTTATTTGAATAATAATTAAGTTAGGGGGTGTTAGGGTTAGACTTAGGTTTAGTGGTTAATATATTTAATATAGGTGGCGGCGGTGTAGGGGGATTAGATTAGGGGTTAATAATTTTAATATAGGTGGCGGCGGTGTAGGGGGATTAGTTTAGGGGTTAATAATTTGTAATATAGGTGGCGGCGGTGTAGGGGGATTAGATTAGGGGTTAACAAATTTAATATAGATGGCGGCGGTGTAAGGGGGGTCAGATTAGGGGGTAGTACATATAATATAGGTGGCGGCGGGGTAGGGGGCTCACATTAGGGGTAAATGTAGTTAAAAATAGGTGGCAGCGGGGTAGGGGGCTCAGATTAGGGGTTAATGTAGTTAAAATAGTTGGCGGCGGGGTAGGGGGCTCAGATTAGGCTTTAATGTAGTTAAAATAGGTGGCGGCGGGGTAGGGGGCTCAGATTAGGGGTTAATGTAGTTATTATAGGTGGCGGCGGTGTAGGGGGATCATATTACGGGGTAATATAGTTAATGTAGGTGGTGGCAGGGTAGGGGGCTCACATTAGGGGTAATAATTTTAATGTAGCTGGCGGCGGTGTAGGGGGGATCACTTTAGGGGGTAAGACATTTAATGTAGCTGGCGGCGGTGTAGGGGGGTCAGATTAGGGGGTAAGACATTTAATTTAGCTGGCCAGCTGGGTCCAGGAGCGGCGGTTTAGGGGTTAATATATTTATTGTTAGGAGTGAGAGGGGGATTGCAGATAGAGGGGTATACATGTCAGGTTATTTTTGGGAGGCGTGTTAGACAGTAACGGGAGATTTAAGACTTTAGTAAGTTTTTTTATGCGGCGGCAGTTTCTAAAGTGCCGTAAGTCACTGGCGACTCCATAAATTTGTACTTATACTTATTTCTGGACATCGCTAGTTTGTCCGACTTACAGCACTTTAGCAACTGCCGGCGCCGTATATGTGATAGCTCGCTGTGCAAGCTGAAACTACGGGCGGCGCAGGTTTCCACGCTTGTGCCGAAACCTGCGCCGTATATCGGATCGCGCCCCTAGGCTTTAGTCTGCAGACAGCAAAGCTAGCCCTGGTTATACTATTAATATAGGGCTCACTTCCATTGAGCCGTAATTCGGTTTGCCTGCGCTCGCAAACCAATAAATATGCTGTCGGAAGCAATATCGTTTATCGACTGCTTCCAAAGTTGTGTTTGCCTCAATATCGGCAGCCGGACTCCAGCCGAAAAAACTTTGCGTCCCATAGAAAGTAATAGAAGACGTTAATCAATAAATTATACAAGGTTTCCAATGAAATCGCTAACCGTTAATACACTGTCGGAGGCTGTCGATACATTAAGAAATATTACACCCAGCTCAACTAGGTGTAAAGGAATAAAAAGGCGCTTTTTGAGGCCTGTTTCTCATTGAAATTGCAAATCCTAAAAAACATTTACGAGTGTTTCAATGTAGAAATAAGATTATATATGCTACATTTATTGGTCCTATGTATAGGAATCTTTGCACCTATGTTTTCATTGAAATATCAATCTGTATGTACATAGAAAAATAAATGCAAGCATATATCACCTATTCTAAATTCAACCTTTGCCCAAGGATGCTATATATATTCTCAATACATATATAAATATAATTGTATCTAATAATAATCTTCACCTACATGTATATATATGTATGATAATGATATATACATCTTTGAAATATATAAACCATATAATTATATTAGATTTGTTTGTAAATATATATGTTCTAGCAAAATAATGGAATAAAATATTTGTGTTATGTCACTTTAAATTAAAGGGATAGTATATTCACAATTAAACATTCAGGAATCAGATAAAGCATTCAATTCCAATCAACTTACATATGTACTCATAATTAATTTAATTTTGTTTTCTTTCTCATTTTAATTATGTATTTAAGTTTAGGAGGCATTCCATTGAATGTTCAGCACCTGTGTTGCACTTGCTGATTGTGGGCTACATTTAGACAACAATCATCAAGCGCTCCCCATGTGCAGAATCAAAATGGGAAGATTCCTAAACTTACATTCCTGCTTTACAAAATTACAGATGATAATGATGTTAAATACATAATAGGAGTACATATTTAAGTATATTAATGCTGCATGCACTGATTCATGAATATAATTTTGAATAGACTATCCCTTAAGAAATATGTCAAATCCTCATTTTAAAGAGACAAATAAAGATACAATATAATCCTTCAAATAAACATAGATTATCAATACATCCAATCTCCTGAGATTGCACTTTTGAATGGCATGGTTACCTGATAGAAAATAATATAGAAAAATAAGTCAAAGGAAATAAGTTATTTATCATGAAGATGAGTTTTGTTATTACAGATGTACCCTCATTCTCACCCTCAGAGAATACATCTGCAATATTTAGAATATTAACAAAAATACAAAAGTACTAAATATTACATACTTCAAGAGATTTGAAGTATTGTCTTTAACATTGAGTTATTGAAACAATTTAAAAGTGCATTGTGCATTTGTCCCAGGGAGAGTCTGTGTCTGTTCATATGATGTCAATTAAAATGCATTTATCACCTCTATATCATGGCAATCACATATATGTTGTGCTTACAACAGTGCTTAAATATCATAGAGATGCATTACTCTAATTAGTCTAAATATTTAATAATATTCTTGACAAAAAGGAGTGCATTAGTCATGATAGGTATAGGTTTCAGATATTACATTCCACACATGACTATAAGCATGAATGCAAGGTATTTGGCCATATCAACAGGAAGTAGTATTTACTTTTCAACTCTTCTACAACTAGATAACCCTTATTAGCTTCATCTGAAGGAGTAAACAACATATGCTCATGGAATATTAATCATAACATTTACACATGACTGATGTTAGCATATACTGTATTAATTTCAGACACGTATCCTCAAGTATTCTTAAACGGCATAATATTTTCGATAGAAGTACACATACATTTATTAACAATGTACACCTGCATATTAATTGACATCATGTGAAATAAAAATGAATAAAGCTCTTAATTTTGAGCAAATAAACAGCTATTAGAATAATATTGAAATATATTTTCAAATTAGGATTAAAAAAATATATGCATATTTATGAGATGGAAATCACACTTAAAAAAGTGCTTTAGTGCAAAAATTAGACATGATATATCCTAAGGGAAAAAAATAATAAATGATATTACTTAATTCTTGTGGCAGGATTTGGCCTTTGGAGGAGAGGTACTTGGGGGAAAGTGTGGCATCTTGTGTGACGCCCATCAGCTGAATGTGAGGCTAATAGATGGGATTCAGGGTCCTGCAGGGAGATGATGGAGGATGCAAGCGAGGATGGAGTTTGCAGCCTATCCGCGAGCCTCTACACTACCTCTGCCAGACGGACGAGTGAGGCATTATGGTAGTCCATTTGGCTCTGTATCCTCCTGAAAGCCAGCTGCTGCTGGAGCCTGGACAGCCTAAGCTTTCTATGGACCAACTTCAGTAGATCATCCTGCTGGGACTGTGCCGGACCCTGTTGTAGACTTGGTGTCTCAGGAACCAATTGTTGGCTGGTTCCAGCAGTGTCTCTCTGTATTGGTGACTGGGAAGATGTCTGTGATGGCACTGTTGGCAAAACATTGGTGGGTGCAGTGGGTGGTGGTGGTGTGGATTCCTGGTGTGCCATATGAATGGGAGACATATAGTACAGATGATGCCCATCTGTATACTGCTGTGGTGGATGCATAATTTGCTGCGGGGGATCTTATCGTGGTGGGTGCATCATCTGCTGTGGTGGGTACATCATCTGCTGTGGTGGGTGCATCATCTGCTGTGGTTAGTGCATCTGCTGCGGTGGGTGCAGCTGTGGGGGGGGGTGTTATCCGTTGCTGCAGAGTGTGCATGAACTGCCAGTGTTGAGGAGGATGAGCCTGCTGGGGTTCATAACCCATAACATGATATGTCATCTCCGAGGTAGATGGAGAAGGGTCTTATACATCCTCCACCTCATATGCCCTGGGCTGCTGCGTATCACCTTCTAAGAGGCTGATATAGGAGGTAGTTTCGCCATAGACAGCCTCATCCTCCTCAGTGAATGTAGGAACATCCTGCTGTGGTGTTGGTGCAGCTTTATGTTCCTCCTGTTCGGAACCTACAAATGAATATATGTATACATTATCTATCTAATAGAATATATTACTCTGTAGCATAACAATACAAACAATTATATTTCTTATTTTTGTGTATATATGTACATACATACATACCCACATACATACATACACACATACATACATACCCACATACATACATACCCACATACATACATACACACATACATACATACACACATACATATAGTGTGTTTGGTATGAAATCCAAGCATATATGACCATAACTCATGACTCTTTATAGACTGTGTCTTAAAGGAACATTGTTAATGACAGATTTATATGAAATGTTTGATATTATTGGATATTATATTATCAATATCCTTGCTTGTCGGAGCAGATATACTATACAGAGTGCTTGCTGAACATATTAAATACAACTATGTAAATTGACATTTGTAGCTAAAAGCAGATGGATATTTATGATATAAAACATATATACATCATATATTTGGTTATATTTAATATAGAATATTCACCTTCATACACCTCTTCAGGTGGCACAGAGGTGTCCATTGTCCCCTTACATCCTAGGACAGCTTCACCCAAGCTAACGTTGGACAGCATCTCCTCCCATGACTTCAGGTGAATCCGCTTACCAGGACCACCACCTGTCCCACGTGCGTATTTGGCCTGCTGCACCATCTTCACCTTGGTTTCCCTCCTGCAGTCATGATATCAATGTTTTATGCTGGCAGTAGAACGATTTCATCCTAAGCAGCTGACTTCCACTCGAATCTCCTCCCACAGCTTATTCCGGACACCTGCCCTCAGGTTAGGGTTCTCCAGCTGAGGTGCACTCTCCAAGTAGGCCTCAACAAGAGCCTCCTTCTCCTCCTCAGAGTACCTTTCCTCTCTTAGCCTGCCGTTCACACCTGAAGGGCCAGCAGAAACAGACTCTCCTACCTGTGACTGGGGACCAGCCCTCTCTCCCTCTTCTGTCCCTGCAGGCTGTGACAGGCTACCACCAGCCCCACCCCAACTTGCCACAGTCTGCCCCCCTCTCCCGTTTCTTTGTGTGCCTAGTTGAGGCTGACTCCTCCTCAATCCTCCCACCTCCACCCTCTCTCCTTCCCTCCTCTGCCAGGGTTTGAGGAAGGACAAATCCTCCACCAAAACCTCGGCTCCTAGACCTGCTCATACTACTCCCTACTTCCCTCCTCCCTCTACCCCCCTCTCCAGTGCCCTCCCCCTAGCCACCCCCTTCCCAACTCCACTAGGCCTATCCATCCCTTTCTCCTTCCTCCCTAACTCTAACCTATCACTAAAGTCCCTAGCTTACCTACCTACACCAATTCACCTAACTAAACCCTAAATTAAATATCCCCAAAACTAACTACCTAACCTATCTAGACCATAACTATCTCTATTCTATATCCCTGCAAATAAAAATAAAAATGTGGGGGGGGGGGGAATTAAACAAAGAGATGTAAAAGAAAAAAGAATGGGCTAAAAAATTAAATGAAAAATAAATATGGGATTTTAAAAAAATTAACGCTAAATTAAAAGGGATGTAAATGAAAAAAGGGATGTGCTAAATAATCAAAAATAAAATAAAAAAAAATATATAGGAGATTATAAAAAAATCAGAGCAAAATAATATGGGACGTAAATCAAAAAAGGGATGGGAGAAATGTATAAATTAATAAAAGGAAAATAAAGTGATGCAGTAGTTAAGGAAAGGGTAGGTAAAGGGGAGATGGGAAGTGGGATAGGGGGTTAATAAAAGGGGTAACAAAGAAAGATGGGGATATGGGGGGTTAATGAAATGAAAAATAAATGTGAATGTGTTTGTATCAAATAAAAGTGTGTGTGTGTGTTTTTGTGTATAAACTAATGTGTGTTAATTGGCTAATGTATGTATGTGTGTGTGTTCCTAATATATAATATGAGCCTACAAATATATGAATGTATTAAACAAAAATCTCCAACTCTCCACTAACTATAACTAAGCAAACCACCAAAGTCCTACCAGCACAACTAGCTCCCATGTCTTTCTCTCTAGAGGCGATCACAGGTAAAGAGCGCAGACGCAAACCATTATTCATATAGACAGAGGTGGGGTTACCATGGCAATGAACTTGCTATGGCGCGCTTTTTGTCGAATCTGACATCGGTTGGCAGCGCAAACTTACATATGGTCGAAAAGATACGCTATTCTTTTAAATGGAAACCTGGTACTAAAATGGAGCCGTAATTTACTTTTAGCTGTCGGCCTTTTTGGTAGCTTACGGCTCCATTTTTATTGGCTCAATGGAAGCGAGCCCATAGAGTGCATTGTTTTGCAGTTGTTATTTAATAAAGTCAATTAGGGACAGATATGTAGCAGAATTAACCCTGAGAAGTCAGCAGCCCCAGGACTTGATAGAGATGCTAAGTTTCATGAAAATACATTCACCAATGTCAGCAGTAGATCTGGCCACATATCCCAATTATTAGTTTCTACCTTAAAAAACTTTAAAAATGCATTGACCAATATAATTAAAAATGTGCAGTTTTACAGTCATGAGCAATGTCTAGAAAACTATAGTATCACAATAATTTTGTTTGGTTTAAAAGTTATGCAACTTTGAAAATTGAAATTTAAATAGAAAATTTGCTCAAGTTTACCTATTATCAAATTTACTTTGTTCTCATTGTATTCATTGTTAAAGGGATATCTAGGTAGGTAGCGTGAGCATGTCTGGAGTACTACATGGCAGGAAAAACTGGTGACACCTAGTGCTCTTGCAAAAGTATTGCTGCAGACACATGCACACTCCTGAGATTACCTCCTTGCTGGTCAACAAAGTATATACCAAGATTATAAATAGAATTTGATAATAGAAGTAATTTGGAAAGTTGATTAAAATTGTATGCCCTATCTGAATCATGAAAATAAAATTGGGTTTCATGTCCCTTTAAGTAAATGTAATAATTTCTTTATTTTAGTATATGTTTATGGCAATATTAATAATTGTGGAATGTTTGTATTGGAAAAGCTTTATTTGAGATCATGACTGATATTTTAAGGATTAACATATTAACTTTCTTTCGGACTTAATTCCGGATGACGAAAAACTAAAATACTGACTTTTTAATCATTGAATTCACTTAAGTTTTTAATTCTTTTCTCTTTTTGTATTTTAAGTCATTTTTAAAATATTTACTGGGAGACGTCCCATTGCTTTTGGTCTTGTCAAAATAAATTAATTTAAATTTCCTTAGTTTTATATATCTCTTTTTTTTAGATTATTTTAAAGTGTTTTTAAGATTTTTATTTTCAATATTTCTTGCTTGAAGCTGCTCAATTTAGGAATGATGATGGTATTTAAATGGATTTTTTTTTTTCAAACGTCATTTAATAATATTTAACAATCTATTGACACTATCAAAAACTATAGGCCAAATTACAAGTGGCGCACTATTTAGCACTTTCACTTGAGCAATATCACCAAAAGTAAATATTTTGCGTGCACGGGTTAGCGCACGTAATATATATTGAAAGTAAAACTTTTGCAAGTGATCAGAACCCGGCACTCGCTAAGTGTGACCAAGCTAAATTTTTCTCTCCATACACTACAATGCAAAGAAGAAAAAAAAAAACACTTATCTTGTGCATGCTAACAACATCTATAAAAAAATATATATTAATTATTAATATTTTTTAATATTTTATATTTAATAAATACAAAATGCACATTAATATAACTCATGTCAGGTTAGGGCACATGAAAAATTAATGTACTCCTGTCTGGTTTGCACACATATGTTGTGTTTGGTGCAACTTTTTTTTAGCCCTAACCCTTTACTCAAGGTTTTCAACAACCTAACTGGAACCTCTTTAAATTCGATTGCGCTAGAGTGAACATGTTTACTTTCAGCTTCTAATACGTGCACAAATTAATGCACCCATGATTTCGCTATATCGCGCACACAATAAATTTAGCATGTAAATTGTAATCTAGTCCCAAATGGGTTAAAATGTCAAAATAAATATACAGTTGTGCTCATATGTTTACATACCCTGGCAGAATTTATGATTTCTTGGCCATTTTTCAGAGAATATGAGTGATAACACAAAAACTTTTCTTTCACTCATGATTAGTGTTTGGCTGAAGCCATTTATTATCAATCAACTGTGTTTACTCTTTTTAAATCATAGTGACAACAGAAACTACACATATGACCCTGATCAAAAGTTTACATACCCTGGTGATTTTGGCCTGATAGCATGCACACAAATTGACACAAAAGGGGTTTGAATGGCTATTAAAGGTAACCATCATCACCTGTGATCTGTTTGCTTGTAATTAGTGTGTGTGTGTGTATAAAAGGTCAATGAGTTTCTGGACTCCTGACAGACCCTTGCATCTTTCATCCAGTGCTGCACTGACATTTCTGGATTCTGAGTCATGGGGAAAGTATAAGAATTGTCAAAGAATCTGTGGGAAAAAGGTAGTTAAACTGCATAAAACAGGAAAAGAATATAAAAATATATCCAAGGAATTGAGAATGCAAATCTGCAGTGTTCAAACTCTAACCAAGAAGTGGAAAATGAGGCGTTCTGTTTGATAACATACTGCATTCATCTTGCCATCAATTCTGACCAAATTTCCTGTGCCTTTATAGCTCACACATCCCCAAAACATCAGCGATCCACCTCCGTGTTTCACAGTAGGAATGGTGTACCTTTCATCATAGGCCTTGTTTACTCCTCTCCAAATGTAGCATTTTTGGTTATGGCTCAATTTTGGTCTCATCACTCCAAATGACTTTGACCTTTGCCAGAAGGTTTGAGGCTTGTCTCTGTGCTGTTTGGCGTATTGTAAGTGGGATACTTTGTGGCATTTGTGTAGTAATGGCTTTCTTCTGGCGACTCGACCATGCAGCCCATCTTTCTTCAAGTGCCTCCTTATTGTGCATCTTGAAACAGCCACACCACTTGTCCTGTATTTCACCTGAAGTTATTTGTGGGTTTGTCTTTGCATCCCGAACAATTTTACTGGCAGTTGTGGCTGAAATTTTAGTTGGTCTACCTGACCGTGGTTTGGTTTCAACATAACCCCTCATTTTCCACTTCTTTATTAGAGTTTGAACACTGCTGATTTGCATTCTCAATTCCTTGGAAATCTTTTTATATCCCAATCCTGTTTTATACAGTTCAACTACCTTTTCCCGCAGATCCTTTGACAATTCTTTTGCTTTCCCCATGACTCAGAATCCAGAATCGTCAGTGCAGCACTGGATGAAAGATACAAGGGTCTGTCGGGAGTCCAGAAACTCATTGACCTTTTATACACACACACATTACAAGAAAACAGATCACAGGTGAGAATGGTTACCTTTAATAGCCATTCAAACCCCTTTATGTCAACTTGTGTGCATGTTATCAGGCCAAAATCACCAGGGTATGTAAACTTTTGATCTGTTGTCATTATGATTTAAAAAGAGTAAACACAGTTGATTGATAATAAATGGCTTCAGCTAAACACTAACCATGAGTGAAAGAAAAGTTTTTGTGTTATCATTCATATTCTCTGAAAAATGGCCAAGAAATCATAAATTCTGCCAGGGTATGTAAACTTATGAGCACAACTGTATGTGCTTGTATGAAAAAAAAATTGTCTAACATTATATTTTATTATGTTATTTTCACAGCACAATACCTTGGAAATATTCATGTATATGTTAGTCTTAAATCTGGCTACCCCCACCTCCTCCCACCAGTTTGGTCCATGGGAAAAATTATAGACCCTCAACTGACACAGATTATAGGTGACAGGTGGTGAGTGTAAACAGCCATGCTCTGCATCCATAATGCACATAACCTGTGGACAGAGTCACAATTTTAATAGATAACATATAATAACATTACACACTTGCATGAAGAAAGCTGTTTTAATAATATTAAATGTGATCACTTAAATCAATGCCAAACAATCTATAAAAGTGCATTTCATTCTACCACAATTATTTTAAAACTAGGTGCATGCATTTTTAAAATCTTCGTCTACTATGGGATGCAATGCACTTCAGCCCTCTTTGGCAGTCTCTTGGTCAGCAAAAGTTAAATAAATTTAGACAGATGTAAAAGCCATCCTTAACAACACATTTTCACAATAAATATATTCTTTTGTCAACAGATTTTCATTTCAAATATTGGAATTCATCCAAAAATCCTGCATTTTTTAAAATTTTCCACATTTGTCAGTATTAAATTCCTCTTTATTGTCATTACATGTACCATAGAGGTTATCACAGAAAGCCCTGTTTGCTAATATGTATGGTGCACTTAAATGGTTTGGTGAAAACAAATATGTTAAATCAAAGTAAACATAAAAAGAAACTGTTTAAAAAAAATAGTTGTTTTCTTGAATGTTTTTTTTTTTTTTTGCATTCTGGCAGTTCTAAGCATGAGCAAATCTGACTCCCTGTTTATCTAGTCTACTCACTTAAAGGCACATAAAACCCACATTTTTTCTTTCAATATTTAGATACAGCGTTCAATTTAAACAACTTTCCAATATATTTCTATTATAATTTTTTCTTTGTTTTCTTTTTATCCTTTATTGAAAAGCATGGATTTAAGCTCAGGAGTGTGCACGTGTCTGCAGCACTATATGGCAGCAGTTTTGAAACAATGTTATACATAAGAAAGAACACTAGATGGCAGCACTATTTCCTGTCATGTACTGCTTCAAGCATGTGCACTCTACCTATCTAGATATCTCTTCAACAGAGAATAACATAAGAATAAAGCAAATGTGATATTAGGAGTAAATAGGAAAGTTTTTTTAAAATTGTGTTCTCTATCTGAATAATGAAATACAAAAACTGGGTTTCATGTCCCTTTAATACTAAACCATCTCTGGAAGTTTTATGACATCATGCTAGATAAGCTTCCTGTAGAGACCACAGCCTCTTTGCAGGGATGTGACAGGAATAATATAAAAGGTTAAATCCATTTAAATAGATGAATAAAACATATATGCAATCATTTTTATTAAGTATAAGACACAGCTTACTGCTTTTTTATTACAACAATGAAACAGACTATCTAATATCCCTTTAATAGGAGAGCGGATAACTATGGTGAAACCAATACTGAACAAATATGCCAGAATGGCCAGTGTCATTTAAGAACGGAAACTGAGAAAAACGTCTGTCCTTAAGGGGCTAATATATTTATTGATTACAACCAGGTAGACATTCTTATGACAATTGATTAAAGGGACAGTCTAGTCAAAATTAAACTTTCATGATTCAGATAGGGCATGCAATTTTAAACAACTTTCCAATTTACTTCTATTATCTAATTTGCTCAATTCTTTAGATATCCTTTGTTGAAGAAATAGCAATGCACATGTGTGAGCCAATCAGACAAGGCCCCTAGGTGCAGCAACCAATCAGCAGCTACTGAGCATATCTAGATATGCTTTTCAGCAAGTGATATCAAGAGAATGAAGCAAATTAGATAATAGAAGTAAATTAGAAAGTTGTTTAAAATGACATGCTCTTTCTAAATCACGAAAGAAAAAAATTGTCTTTCATGTCCCTTTAAGGATCAAAATATGTCACATACCTTACAAGGGTAATTATAAGTCTACACAATTCTATCAATAATATCATGCATTGTACTACAGGTGAATGAAGGAGTGGTGCACATATAATTAGACTCTGCTTATCCATGAATGAGAGGATGAAACAAGGTAATTAATAACACGTGCACGCAAACGGTACAGTGATGTAGCCAATAGTAATGCCTTCATATCAAACCTGTCAAAGAGGGAAGAATGACACATGATATATGTCACTAATATTGCCAGGAAATGCAGCATAACCATTAGGTATGTGCATGTAATAACTGTAAAACATTTTATTTGATTTATTGAAATGATTCCTTTATAGCAGTGGTTCACAAACTTTTTCAGGTTGCTGCCCCCTTGGCTCTATAAACTCACCATCTGCAACCCCCTTAAAGTAACCCATAAATATAATATTGAGACCAGCAATGCACAACCCCTAATATAGGTAATGTCACAATACAATTTAAAGGAGTAACAATTAAACATAATTACATTTACATTTTTTTATTTTATTTTATTAAAAATTTATTTTCTTTATCTTCTGATACCAGCTTTCTGATAGTCGCTGTGCAAGGGTCTTATAAACCACATTTAGTAATTACTTAACTGTTCAAAAACTGTTAATCCAATTAATGAGCTTGATTAAGCAATACCAGTTTCCCAATCTCTGGTCTCATGTCACTTAGCAGTGTCTTAAATTGTAATACTCAGAGATCTGGAGTTGATTTCTTTGCTTGTAGCATAGTTGTACTACTGCACCAATAAATCAACTTTATAGAAAGGCTTAAAAATCTTAAGGGCCAGATTACAAGTGGAGCTCAAAATATCGCTTTTGCTAAAGCGATATTTGCACTCCACTTTATAATACCAGCGAACGCAAATGTGCCCTGGTATTACAAGTTAGATGCAATGCGAATGCAACCTCTCGTTAACATTGCACAGAAGCTTAGCACTCACAAGAATGCGCTTCCATAGGCTCTATTGGGAGCCTCGTTCTCATGCCGTCATGGGCAGCAAAATGTAAATATATATGTATGAGGGGGCGGAGCCAACTACTGAAGCAGCCGGACGTATACCTGAGCAGCTCCTGGCTCTTAGATCTAATATTAGTGATTAATTCATGACTATATACTTTGAACTTCTATTAAAAGACCAAGATCTAAAGCACTTTTAAGAATACTGAAGGAGACAGCAAGAACGACTTGAGGTAGCGCTTCTGGCCTATGTTTTTCAGCAACGCCATGTGGTGCATTTAGCATATTGAATGCCTTTTCATATGAGACTCACATAAACCATGGGCTTGGACTACCGCATAATACCCCCCCAGGAACCCAGGTTAAAGAAGTCATTTTTAACACTATGTATTTAAACACCCTTTACTTTTCAAACATGGGTAATGGCCTTATATGTGTACTTCATCCACACATTTCACACTACCCTTCAGCTGTTCAAATTCATGAGAGTCTCTCATGGCTACAATAGAGGCGATCAAATGAGCACTAGAAGGAATGCGGGCAAGCATTGAGGAGCAATTTCAGAACCTCAGACAGGAGATCTCAGCTATACTTTCTTTAGCTCCTGCAGATAACAAGCGGTTTCCTAGGAATGCTACACCTACACAGAAGCATATTTTTATATCGGTGACTCCAGCAGAAGATCTACAGCAGTGGGAAGCAGATCTAACTATTGACTCATGGAGTGCTGGAAACCTGGAAGCATCTAAACACCGGATTGCTCTTGGGCCGCAGACAACGAACACCTGCACACATATCACAGTGACTCAATTTGCATCCATGCGGTACTCTGGTGACCCTGTGGGATAGCCGTCTAAATCTCGAGGAATGATTCCTGAACTACCTTGCTTTGTAGTGTCTGGCTCTCCACCTGCTATAGAACCAGGCAACTATGCATTCCTAGCAAAGGTAGCAATTAGCTCCACATGGCTGTGGATGTTCATTCACATTTTTGGAGACTTTTTCCAAAGTGGTTCATAGGTACCCGGTGCATATCACAGAGATCCTATTAGACTTTCTCTGAGACCAAGAGTGGGTTAAAACTTTTCTTTGTTTTTTTACTCAGTGGCCCAGACATTATTTGGGGATTATGTACCAAGAAGTCTCTTACAATTGTTTATAATGCCACCTTCATCCATCCCGCGTGGAGCAGGTCCATCTTCAAGACATCTGACGAGGAGCATCCTCTTCAAACGATGGCCGATGACTGAATGAAGGTTCCTTTAAATGACGTCATCCAAGATGGCGTCTCTTCAATTCTGATTGGCTGATAGAATTCTATCAGCCAATCGGAATTAAGGTAGAAAAAATCCTATTGGCTGATGCAATCAGCCAATAGGATTGAACTTCAATCCTATTGGCTGATCCAATCAGCCAATAGGATTGAGCTCACATTCTATTGGCTGTTCCAATCAGCCAATAGAATGCAAGCTCGATCCTATTGGCTGATCCAATCAGCCAATAGGATTTTTTCTACCTTAATTCCGATTGGCTGATAGAATTCTATCAGCCAATCAGAATTGAAGGGACACCATCTTGGATGACGTCATTAAAAGGAACCTTCATTCAGCCGTCGGCCGTCGTTTGAAGAGGATGCTCCGCGTCGGATGTCTTGAAGATGGACCCGCTCCGCGCCGGATGGATGAAGATAGAAGATGCCGTCTGGATGAAGACTTCTGCCCGTCTGGAGGTCCACTTCTGCCTGGTTGGGTGAAGACTTCTGCCCATCTGGAGGTCCACTTCTGCCCGGTTGGGTGAAGACGCCTCACGGTAGGGTGATCTTCAAGGGGTTAGTGTTAGGTTTTTTTAAGGGGAGATTGGGTGGGTTTTAGAGTAGGGTTGGTTGTGTGGGTGGTGGGTTTTAATGTTGGGGAGGTATTTGTACTTTTTTATAGGTAAAAAAGCTGATTACTTTGGGGCAATGCCCCACAAAAGGCCCTTTTAAGGGCTATTTGTAATTTAGTGTAGAGTAGAGCTTTTTTATTTTGGGGGGCTTTTTAATTTTGTTAGGGGGATTAGAGTAGGTGTAATTAGTTTAAAAATCTTATAATTATTTTATTATTTTCTGTAATTTAGTGGGGGGGGGGTTTCCGTACTTTAGATAATTTTATTTAATTCTAATTAATTGTATTTAATTTATTTAATTATAGTGTAGTGTTAGGTGTAATTGTAACTTAGGTTAGGCTTTATTTTACAGGTAAATTTGTCTTTATTTTAACTAGGTAGTTATTAAATAGTTAATAACTATTTAATAACTATTCTACCTCGCTAAAATAAATACAAAGTTGCCTGTGAAATAAAAATAACCCTAAGATAGCTACAATGTAGCTATTAGTTATATTGTAGCTAGCTTAGGGTTTATTTTATAGGTAAGTATTTAGTTTTAAATAGGAATAATTTAGTTAATTGTAGTAATTTTATTTAGATTTATTTAAATGATATTTAAGTTAGGAGGTGTTAGGGTTAGGGTTAGATTTAGGTTTAGGGGTTAATAACTTTATTATAGTGGCAGCGACGTTGGGGGCGGCAGATTAGGGGTTAATAAATGTAGGTAGGTGTCGGCGATGTTAGGACTGGCAGATTAGGGGTTAATAATATTTAACTAGTAGGCTGGATGTGGTTAAAGGGATAACCACAAGAAAGAGTACACTTATAGCACTCGGGAGCTTATTTTGATGTAGTTAAATTTATCACAAGGCTCAATGTGGTACAATAGTTAGAGAGACAGCACTAGTCTCCAAATATACTAAACCTAACTAAATTAAAACTTAACGTTTATTTATTTCACAGTGCTAAAATTTGCGGAAAACAATAAAGATTAAAAACACTAACCAAAATAGGTGCTAGATGGAATAGAATAGATCAGTATAATAGGCTAATGATACCAAGGTGAGGGTCTCTATACATTAGTCTCCTAATGGGAGACCGTATAATATAGATATAATCAACAAGGGATTGTGTGTACTTTTTGGACTGAGTACTTATACTTAATTGTGGCTGGGAGTTCAGTTGTATAGTACAGCTGATAGAGATATTTATATAGCTGGGAATTCAAAGCTGTACTATACAACTGAACTCCCAGACACAATTAAGTATATGTATTAAACAACCACTACTGGGCGACATAAATGCTTAATCGTAGTATTTGGGAATCTGACAATTAATACTATAATAAAGCAAACAAAACATACTACGTTTCTTTATGTAAGCCCATCTAGAAACTCAGGTTACTTATACTTAACACTCATCAGCCCTTCTGTCTACATTCTTCAATACCACTGTACCTATAGGTGGTATAATTTATGGGTAGGTGAACATGACAGGGACTATGATATACCTCAATTTAACAAACACCACCACAGTGTGTGTATATTAGACCATTATTGAGAGAATTAACAACAGTGTTTACTTTAATTTTCCTGAGTCAATCTATAACTCCATCGTCTGTAACTATACCACAGTTATAACACCATATTAACTGTTTAAATCTTAATGGAGGGATATTGAATCTTAAGGCATATTACACCAAGTAATAGCTACTTCTGGGAAGTTGCAGCTCATACTCTCATACAATCATTTGCGTATCTAAATTTACTACACACCAAATACTGATCAGTACTCAGTCCAAAAAGTACACACAATCCCTTGTTGATTATATGTATATTATACGGTCTCCCATTAGGAGACTAATGTATAGAGACCCTCACCTTGGTATCATTAGCCTATTATACTGATCTATTCTATTCCATCTAGCACCTATTTTGGTTAGTGTTTTTAATCTTTATTATTTTCCACAAATTTTAGCACTGTGAAATAAATAAACGTTAAGTTTTAATTTAGTTAGGTTTAGTATATTTGGAGACTAGTGCTGTCTCTCTAACTATTGTACCACATTGAGCCTTGTGATAAATTTAACTACATCAAAATAAGCTCCAGAGTGCTATAAGTGTATTCTTTTTTGTGGTTATCCCTTTAACCACATCCAGCCTTTAAAGTTTATATACAGTACACAGCACCATAGACTCTTTTATTACATAGTACTGATCTGGGACATACTCCCAAGTCCGTCATATTCAGAGATCTAGAGCTTATTTTTAATCCTAACAAGTAGTGCCATTGGTTCTCTTTTTCTGTTACGGAATATTTAACTAGTGTTTGCGATGCAGGAGTGCAGCGGTTTAGGGGTTAATATATTTATTATAGTGGTGGCGATGTCCGGTTCGGCAGATTAGGGGTTAAAATATTTATTTTATTGTTTGCAATGTGGGGGGGGGGGGGGCTTGGTTTAGGGGTTAATAGGTAGTTTATGGGTGTTAGTGTACTTTTTAGCACTTTAGTTAAGAGTTTTATGCCATGGCATTGTAGTGTAAAACTCTTAACTACTGACTTTAAAATGCAGTCTCAGTCTTGACAGGAGAGGCTGTACCGCTTACTTTTTGGAAGACTCGTAATACCGGCACTATGCAAGTCCCATTGAAAATATAGGATACGCAATTGACGTAAGTGGATTTGCGGTATTTCCGAGTCTAGCCAAAAAAGTGAGCGGTACACCTGTACCTTCAAGACTCGTAATACCAGCAGGCGTTAAAAAGCAGCGTTTGGACCTTTCAATGCTACTTTTTAACCCTAACGCAAGACTCGTAATCTAGCCGTGAGTTTTTATCTTGCGCGATAAATTAGAGCGCCACTTGTAATCTAGCCCTAAGTTGGTTAACTGTGTACAAAGCCTCTCAGACAAGCACAACAGGCCTTTGCTGTGTTTCCTGCTACTACACAATGATTCTATACTGTGCAGTACATGTTAATAATCAATGCTAATGTACAGCGCTGGCGAAATTTTTTTTTATCATAGTGAGAGAATGTGTAAGTTGCTGATAAACCTGATCTCTCATAGAAGAAAAGACACAAATTGTAAACTACATGATTTTGACATTTCAAATCTGAGAATAATGTTACAAAGAAAACTGCAGCTTTAGTTTGTCAAATCAGTTTATTATTTTATGCTTATTCATTTCACTGATTTCCCTGCCCCCCAGAACAAACCAATCACAAACTAACATTCAGATATAGCACAAACTCTCGGTTAGATTACGAGTCTTGCGTTAGCCTTAAAAAGCAGCGTTGAGAGGTCCTAACGCTACTTTTTAATGCCCGCTGGTATTACGAGTCTTGCAGGTACAGGTGTACCGCTCACTTTTTTGGCCACATTCGAAAATACCGCAAATCCACTTACCTCAATTGTGTATCCTATATTTTCAATGGGACTTGCATAGCGTAGTATAAAACTCTTAACTAAAGTGCTAAAAAGTACACTAACACTCATAAACTACCTATTAACCCCTAAACCAAGGCCCCCTCACATGGCAAACAATAAAATAAATATTTTAACCCCTAATCTGCCGAACCGGACATCGCCGACACTGTAATAAATATATTAACCCCTAAACTGCCGCACTCCCACATCGCAAATACTAGTTAAATATTATTAACCATCTGCCTGCCTTAACATCGCCGACACCTACCTACATTTATTAACCCCTAATCTGCCGCCCCCAACGTCGCTGCCACTATATTAAATGTATTAACCCCTAAACCTTAGTCTAACCCTAAACCTAACCCCCCCTAACTGAAATATAATTTTAATAAATCTAAATAAAATTCCAATCATTAACTAAATTATTCCTATTTAAAACTAAATACTTACCTATAAAATAAACCTTAAGATAGCTACAATATAACTAATAGTTACATTGTATCTAGCTTAGGGTTTATTTTTATTTTATAGGCAATATTGTATTTATTTTAACTAGGTACAATAGTTATTAAATAGTTATTAACTATTTAATAACTACCTAGCTAAAATAAAGACAAATTTACCTGTAAAATAAAACTTAACCTATGTTACAATTACACTTAACACTACACTATAATTAAATTAATTACCTAAACTAAATGCAATTAATTACAATTTAAAAAAATTATCTAAAGTACGAAACCCCCCACTAAATTACAGAAAATAATAAAATTATTACAAGTTTTTTAAACTAATTACAAATAATCTAATACCCCTAATAAAATAAAAAAGCCCCCCAAAATAATAAAAAGCCCTACCCTACACTAAATTACAAATAGCCCTTAAAAGGGCCTTTTGCGGGGCATTGCCCCAAAGTAATCAGCCCATTTACCTGTAAAAAAAGTACAATACCCCCCAACATTAAAACCCACCACCCACACACCCAACCCTACTCTAAAACCCACCAATACCCCCTTAATAAAACCTAACACTAACCCCTTGAAGATCACCCTACCTTGAGAAGTCTTCATCCAACCGGGCCGAAGTCCTCAACGAAGCTGGGCGAAGTGGTCCTCCAGACAGACAGAAGTCTTCATCCAAGCCAGGAAGAAGAGGTCCTCCAGACGGGCAGAAGTCTTCATCCAGACGGCATCTTCTATCTTCTTCATCCATCCGGCGCGGAGCGGCTCCATCTTCAAGACATCCGACGCGGAGCATTCTCTTCAAACGACGTCCAACTGAATAATGAAGGTTCCTTTAAATGACATCATCCAAGATGGCATCCCTTCAATTCTGATTGGCTGATAGAATTCTATCAGCCAATCGGAATTAAGGTAGAAAAAAATCCTATTGGCTGATGTAATCAGCCAATAGGATTGAAGTTCAATCCTATTGGATGATCCAATCAGCCAATAGGATTGAGCTTGCATTCTATTGGCTGATTGCATCAGCCAATAGGATGTTTTCTACCTTAATTCCGATTGGCTGATAGAATTCTATCAGCCAATCGGAATTGAAGGGACGCCATCTTGGATGATGTCATTTAAAGGAACCTTCATTCTTCAGTTGGACGTCATTTGAAGAGGATGCTCCCCATCGGATGTCTTGAAGATGGAGCCGCTCTGCGCTGGATGGATGAAGATAGAAGATGCTGCTTGGATGAAGACTTCTGCCCATCTGGAGGACCTCTTCTTCCCGGCTTGGATGAAGACTTCTGCCCATCTAGAGGACCACTTCGCCCGGCTTCATTGAGGACTTCGGTGCGGTTGAGTGAAGACTTCTCAATGTAGGGTGATATTCAAGGGATTAGTGTTAGGTTTTTATTAAGGGAGTATATTACATTACAGGTAAAAGAGCTGATTACCTTGGGGCAATGCCCCTCAAAAGACCCTTTTAAGGTCTATTTGTCATTTAGAATAGGGTAGGGCTTTTTATTATTTTGGGGGGCTTTTTTATTTTATTAGGGGGATTAGATTAGGTGTAATTAGTTTAAAAAACTTGTAATTATTTTATTATTTTCTGTAATTTAGTTTTTTTTTGTACTTTAGATAATTGTATTTAATTGTATTTAGTTTAGGGAATTAATTTAATTATAGTGTAGGGTTAGGTGTAATTATAACTTAGGTTAGGTTTTATTTTACAGGTAAATTTGTCTTTACTTTTACTAGGTAGCTATTAAATAGTTAATAACTATTTAATAACTATTCTACCTAGTTAAAAATAAATACAAACTTGTCAGTAAAATAAAAATAAACCCTAAGATAGCTACAATGTAACTATTAGTTATATTGTAGCTATCTTAGGGTTTATTTTATAGGTAAGTATTTAGTTTTAAATAGGAATAATTTAGTTAATTGTAGTTGTAGTTATTTTATTTAGATTTATTTAAATTATGTTTAAGTTAGGGGGGTTAGGTTTAGGGTTAGACTTAGGCTTAGGGGTTAAGAACTTTAATATAGTGGCGGCGACGTTGGGGGCGGCAAATTAGGGGTTATTAAGTGTAGGTAGGTGGCGGCGACATTGGGGGCGGCAGATTAGGGGTTAATAAATAAAATGAAGGTGTCGGCGATGTTGTGGGCAGCAGATTAGGGGTTAATAAGTATATTGTAGGTGGCGGCGGTGTCCAGAGTGGCAGATTAGGGGTTAATAATATAATGAAGGTGTCGGCGATGTCGGGAGTGGCAGATTAGGGGTTAATAAGTGTAAGATTAGGGGTGTTTAGACTCGGGTTCATGTTAGGGTGTTAGGTGTAGACATAAAATGTATTTCCCCATAGGAATCAATGGGGCTGCGTTAAGAGCTGAACGCTGCTTTTTTGCAGGTGTTAGGTTTTTTTTCCAGCCGGCTCTCCCCTATTGATTCCTATGGGGAAATTGTGCATGAGCACGTTTTGCCAGCTCACCGCTACCGCGTAAGCAGCGCTGGTATTGAGGTGCGATGTGGAGCAAAATTTTGCTCTACGCTCACTTTTCTGTGGCTAACGGCGGGTTTCTAAAAACCCGTAATACCAGCATTGTCTGCAAGTGAGCGGTGAGGGAAAACTGCTCGTTAGCACTGCACCCCTGTTACCGCAAAACTCGTAATCTCACCGTCTGTTTGCACATGTGCAGTGGAGAGAGACTGGAGAAGCCTGCCCTTATCTCTTCCCTTATGGTGGTTTAGCACTGATTCAACTTAGTTACTATTGCAAAGAATTTGTCTCCTAAGATAATTGTTCATGCAAAACTATTAAACCACCTTTTACAAACATGTGACTGCTGAGAATCTTAGGAGGAGTGTGAAGTAAACAAAAGCTTACATAAATTGCCTACAAGTATTAACCCAAACCTTCCTGGGAGAAAATGAAACAAGCACACATTTTAGATGTATTTTACAGTAAAAAGCAGCAACATAAAGGAATGTATATTTCAATAATGTTTCACTTGCTAGGTCATTCTGTTGAAAAGCTCCTGGACATATTGAAAATGCGTATAGACAAAGTATACAAATCAACATCCTTGTCATTCTAGGTACAGCCCTGTTAGTCTGATACATAAGCAAAAAGGCAAATGCCTAGATTACATTGGATGGGCATTGCCCTTAAAAGGGCATTTAGCTCTATTGCTGCCCAAAGCCCTAACCTAAAAATAAAACCCACCCAATACATCCTTAAAAAATCCTAACACTGACCCCCGAAGATTTACTTACTGGGAGAAGTCTTCATCCAAGCAGGAAGATGTCCTCAACGAAGCCGGCAGAAGTGGTCCTCCAGACGGGCAGAAGTGGTCCTACAGAGGGGCAGAAGCCTTCATCCAGACGGCATCTTCTATCTTCATCCTTCCAGCGCAGAGCGGGTCCATCTTCAAGACATTCGGTGCGGAGCATCCTCTTACAACGACGACTACCGGCAAATGAAGGTACCTTTAAGTGGCATCCCTTAGATTCCGATTGGCTGATAGAATTCTATTAGCCAATCGGAATTAAGGTTGAAAAAATCCAATCAGCTAATAGTATTGAGCTCGCATTTTATTGGCTGTTCCAATCAGCCAATAGAATGCAAGCCGATTGCATCAGCCAATTGGATTTTTTCAACCTTAATTCCGATTGGCTGATAGAATTCTATCAGCCAATCGGAATCTAAGGGACGCCATCTTGGATGATGTCATTTAAAGGAACCTTCATTCAGCAAGAAGACGTTGATTGAAGACTTCTGCCCATCTGGAGGACCATTTCTGCCCGTCTGGAGGACCACTTCTGCTGGCTTCATTGAGGACATCTTGCCGCTTGGATGAAGACTTCTCCCATTAAGTGAATCTTCGGGGGTTAGTGTTAGGATTTTTTAAGGGTGTATTGGGTGGGTTTTATTTTTAGGTTAGGGCTTTGGGCAGCAATAGAGCTAAATGCCCTTTTAAGGGCAATGCCCATCCAAATGCCCTTTTCAGGGCAATGGGGAGCTTAGGTGTTTTTAATTAGGCTTTTATTTGGGGGTTGGTTGTGTGGGTGGTAGGTTTTACTGTTGGGGGGTTGTGTGTATTTTTTTTACAGGTAAAAGAGCTGATGTCTTTGGGGCAATGCCCCGCAAAAGGCCCTTTTAAGGGCTATTGGTAGTTTAGGCTAGGCTAGGGTTTTTTTTATTTTGGGGGGGGCTTTTTTATTTTGATAGGGCTCTTAGATTAGCTGTAATTAGTTTAAAGATCTTGTAATTTTTCTTTTATTTTCTGTAATTTAGTGGGGTTTTTTGTAATTTAGCTAATTGTATTTTATTTATTTAATTGTATTTCATTAAGGTAATTTATTTAATTGTAGTGTAGTGTTAGGTGTTAGTGTAACTTAGGTTAGGTTTTATTTTACAGGTCAATTTGTATTTATTTTAGCTAGGTAGTTATTAAGTAGTTAATGACTATTTAATAACTATTCTACCTAGTTAAAATAAATAAAAATTTGCCTGTAAAATAAAAATAAACCCTAAGCTAGATACAATGTAACTATTAGTTATATTGTAGCTAGTTTAGGGTTTATTTTATGGGTAAGTATTTAATTTTAAATATGAATAATTTAGGTAATGATAGGAATTTTATTTAGATTTATTTAAATTATATTTAAGTTAGGGGGTGTTAGGGTTAGGGTTAGACTTAGGTTTAAAGGGTTAATAAATTTAGAATAGTGGCGGCGACGTTGGGGACGGCAGATTAGGAATAATAAGTATAATGTAGGTGGCGGCGATGTTGGGGGCAGCAGATTAGGGGTTATAGGTATAATATAGGTGGCGGCGATGTCCGGAGCAGCAGATTAGGGGTTAATAAGTATAATGTAGGTGGGGGCGATGCTAGGGGCGGCAGATTAGGGGTTAATAATATTTAACTAATGTTTGCGAGGCGGGAGTACGGCGGTTTAGGGGTTAATATGTTTATTATAGTGGCTGCGATGTCCGGAGTGGCAGATTAGGGGTTAATATTTTTATTTTAGTGTTTGCGATGTGGGAGGGCCTCGGTTTAGGGGTTAATAGGTAGTTTATGGGTGTTAGAGTACTTTGTAGCACTTTAGTTATGAGTTTTATGCTACAGCTTTGTAGTGTAAAACTCATAACTACTGACTTTAAAATGCATCAGGAATCTTGGCAGTAGAGGGTGTACTGCTCACTTTTTGGCCTCCCAGGACAAACTCGTAATACCGGCGCTATGCAAGTCCCATTGAAAAAAGACTATACGCAATTTGCTTAAGTTGGTTTGCGGTAAGGCCAAAAAAGTGTGCGGTGCCCCTAAACTTTAAAGACTCGTAATACCGGCGGGCGTAAAAAAGCAGCGTTAGGCCCTGTTAACTCTGCTTTTTCACCTTACTGCAAAACTCGTAATCTAGCCGAAAATGAGTAAAGTCATACATGTCAATAAGTCTTGAAAAAGTCGGCCTATATCTTTTCACTATTTCCACATACCTCAGCCGCTGAAGCAGAACTCTTTAAACAGAATATTAATGGGGATCTGGACCTTTTTTGTTTATCATTTGCCAGGTATGGATCTACACCATGTTGAGTCACCATTTTGTGGCCACCCACATCTCTCACCCCTGCACACTATAGACCTTCTTATCTTACAAGCTGGCTTTATCTGACCTTTTCCAGCTAAGCATCTTTCTCTGTGCCCTCATCCATTCATCCTCTTGCTGGTAAACCCAAAGTGAGAGGCTCTTCCACTCTCAGTTCTCTCATTCTACCATGCACAGCCCCTACCACAGATTATGTCACTCTCCCTTCTCCTCTTGCAGGTACTTCTCTTCTCAACTGTTCTCATTTATCTTGCCCCTGTTCTTCTGCTGCGGCCTTCTCATTCTCTACACCAAGACAAAATGATCAAACAAAGCAGGGTCCATCTTTAAATTCTCTGAGCTGTCAACGTAATCATTATATTTTACCGTTTACTGAGTATAGGATTAGTGACAGTTATGCAGTTAACCCATTCAATGGGGCATATGTATCAAGCTCCGATTGGAGCTTGATGCCCTGTGTTTCTGGCGAGCCTGCAGGCTCGCCAGAAACAGCAGTTATGAAGCAGCGGTCACAAAGACCGCTGGTCCATAACCTGTCCGCCTGCTCTGAGCAGGCGGACAGACATCGCCGGAAATCAACCCGATTGAGTATGATTGGGTTGATTGACACCCCCCTGCTGGCCGCAAATCAGCAGGGGGCGGCGTTGCACCAGCAGCTCTTGTGAGCTGCTGGTGCAATGCTGAATACGGCGAGCGTATTGCTCACCGTATTCAGTGAGGTCTGTCGGACCTGATCCGCACTGTCGGATCAGGTCCGACAGACCTTAATAACTAGAGGCCAATATGTGAACTTTAAATTATTTTTATGATTAATTATTTTTAGAATGTATCAGTGGATTTTGAAATGCAGTTGCTGTTCACGAATGTTTGTAATATGCAAAGTATTAATGCATTGTAATTATAAATTAGGAAGTATTAGATTTCATATTGATTTGTACAGAACATGTGAGAAAACATCATCCTAAACATCCAAAAGCATAGAGGGTTTTCTTGTTTTTTTTTAATTGATAAATTAACACATGTACAAGACTCTCTGTAAATGTTTTTGATCATTTCCACTGAACATTTTCAAGAACATAAACCTATAAAATATGTTGTGTTTTCAGCAGGTCCAAGGTATCGAAGTCCAAAAATTCTGCAGAAATTTGTATGATGGTTGTTTTCTAATGGATTGCAGTACCTTTGAATGTAGATCTAGTATCATCTAAAAATGTCTGTTAATGAATGTCTACAAAACTATTAAACCAACTGACTTTATTTTATTTTTTGTTTTAAAGTTATTGCTAAGTATTAAAGTAGTATGAGATATAAGCATTTAAAAAAAAAGTAAGTTTAAAATGGTTGGAGCGTTCAAACGATTACATTAAAGTCTTCCCAAAACTATATTCATTTTCAAATGAGTTACGTTTTCAAGGTTGGAATAAGCCTGGCATGACAGCAGTCAGTAACTTGAAGTGGCATCAAGCAATCAAATATCACAAATGCTAAAATAAAAACAGCACCCTTGAGAGGTGACAATCCATGAAGGAAATGTAATATTTACACTCAGAGGATTGTCAAGGCCTGAATATGGTACAGAGCTGCAGAACTGTAAAGCAGCTAAATGTATGTAATGTTTCCCGATACAGAGATCCCTGGGTAAACCCCATTTTTCATTATACTCAATGTCATGAAAAATAGAGAAAACATAATTTATACAGTGAGCTAATTCAGATGATTTCTCTTAGAATGTTTTTTGTAATACAAATAAACAGTTTTTATTCTTGTTCCAATACATTAGCAGCAGAGACATTTGCTAGACAGAGTTGCAATGCAACGAGTAGCAGCTGTCAGTTAGTTAGTCAAACGCTCTTGAGTGATGTACAGGAGCTGGAGTATAATTTAGAAATTTTCCTATTTAGAAATGTGACTCAATGCACGATGAGAAGATTTATCATGTTACATCGGGCTTTACCCACAACTGCTTGGATAATGTCAGGTTTACCTGGGTAATGCTAGGATTACCCAATTTCTTACTTTCCCTGCAACATATTGCTACGGGTAAAGTCAGTAAATCTGGGTAATCCTAGGATGCGGGTAATGCTAAGATTACCCAATTTCTTACTTTTCCCTATATATATATATATATATATATATATATATATATATATATATATATATATATATATATATATATATATATAGTGGTGTCGCAAATTGTCCACCGGCGAATAGTTCCCAGCGAACATAGCTTGTTCGCGTTCGCAGCGGCAGGCGAACATATGCAATGTTCGATCTGCCCCCTATTCGTCATCATTGAGTAAACTTTGACCTTGTATCTCACAATCTGCAGACACATTACAGCCAATCAGCAGCAGACACTCCCTCCCAGACCCTCCCAGCTCCTGGGCAGCAGCCATTTTAGATTCATTCTGATACTGCATTGTTAGTGAGAGGAGAGACAGTGTAGCTGCTGCTGATTTTTTAGGGAAATTGATAGCTAGGCTAGTGTATTAAGTGTCCACTACAGTCCTGAAGGACTCATCTGATCTCTGCTGTTTGGACAGCACCCCAAAAAGCCCTTTTTAGGGCTAGAACATCAGTCGTTTTTTTTTGCCTGTGTAATTTTGACTGTGAAACATCAGTTTGCTAGTGTAATTTAATTGCAGTTGCCTGCCTGCAGTGCCACCACTCATCTCTGTTGTAACAATAGTGTAAATTTAAAAAAACAAACTTTTTTGACTGTGAAACATCAGTCTGCTAGTGTAATCTAATTGCAGTTACCTGCCTGCCAGCGTGTGTGCCAGGCCCACTTGCCAACTAGTGCCACCACTCATATTTGTTGTAACAGTAGCGTAAATATTTTAAAAAAAACTTTTTTGACTGTGAAACATCAGTCTGCTAGTGTAATCTAGTTGCAGTTGCCTGCCTGCCAGCGTGTGTGCCAGGCCCACCACTCATATTTGTTGTAACAGTAGTGTAAATATTTTAAAAAAACTTTTTTGACTGTGAAACATCAGTCTGCTAGTGTAATCTAATTGCAGTTGCCTGCCTACCAGCGTGTGTGCCAGGCCCACTTGCCAACTAGTGCCACCACTCATATTTGTTGTAACAGTAGTGTAAATATTTTAAAAAAAACTTTTTTGACTGTGAAACATCAGTCTGCTAGTGTAATCTAATTGCAGTTGCCTGTCTGCCAGCGTGTGTGCCAGGCCCACTTGCCAACTAGTGCCACCACTCATATTTGTTATAACAGTAGTGTAAATATTTAAAAAAAAACTTTTTTGACTGTGAAACATCAATCTGCTAGTGTAATCTAATTGCAGTTGCCTGCCTGCCAGCGTGTGTGCCAGGCCCACTTGCCAACTAGTGCCACCACTCATATTTGTTGTAACAGTAGTGTAAATATTAAAAAAAAAACTTTTTTGACTGTGAAACATCAGTCTGCTAGTGTAATCTAATTGCAGTTGCCTGCCTGCCAGTGTGTGTGCCAGGCCCACTTGCCAACTAGTGCCACCACTCATATTTGTTGTAACAGTAGTGTAAATATTTTTTAAAAAAACTTTTTTGACTGTGAAACAGCAGTCTGCTAGTGTAATCTAATTGCAGTTGCCTGCCTGCCAGCGTGTGTGCCAGGCCCACTTGCCAACTAGTGTCACCACTCATATTTGTTATAACAGTAGTGTAAATATTTAAAAAAAAAAACTTTTTTGACTGTGAAACATCAGTCTGCTAGTGTAATCTAATTGCAGTTACCTGCCTGCCAGCGTGTGTGCCAGGCCCACTTGCCAACTAGTGCCACCACTCATATTTGTTGTAACAGTAGTATAAATATTTTAAAAAAATGTTTTTGACTGTGAAACATCAGTCTGCTAGTGTAATCTAGTTGCAGTTGCCTGCCTGCCAGCGTGTGTGCCAGGCCCACCACTCATATTTGTTGTAACAGTAGTGTAAATATTTAAAAAAAAACTTTTTTGACTGTGAAACATCAGTCTGCTAGTGTAATCTAATTGCAGTTGCCTGCCTGCCAGCGTGTGTGCCAGGCCCACTTGCCAACTAGTGCCACCACTCATATTTGTTGTAACAGTAGTGTAAATATTTTAAAAAAAACTTTTTTGACTGTGAAACATCAGTCTGCTAGTGTAATCTAATTGCAGTTACCTGCCTGCCAGCGTGTGTGCCAGGCCCACTTGCCAACTAGTGCCACCACTCATATTTGTTGTAACAGTAGTGTAAATATTTTTAAAAAAACTTTTTTGACTGTGAAACATCAGTCTGCTAGTGTAATCTAGTTGCAGTTGCCTGCCTGCCAGCGTGTGTGCCAGGCCCACCACTCATATTTGTTGTAACAGTAGTGTAAATATTTAAAAAAAACTTTTTTGACTGTGAAACATCAGTCTGCTAGTGTAATCTAATTGCAGTTGCCTGCCTACCAGCGTGTGTGCCAGGCCCACTTGCCAACTAGTGCCACCACTCATATTTGTTGTAACAGTAGTGTAAATATTTAAATAAAAACTTTTTTGACTGTGAAACATCAGTCTGCTAGTGTAATCTAATTGCAGTTGCCTGTCTGCCAGCGTGTGTGCCAGGCCCACTTGCCAACTAGTGCCACCACTCATATTTGTTATAACAGTAGTGTAAATATTTAAAAAAAAACTTTTTTGACTGTGAAACATCAATCTGCTAGTGTAATCTAATTGCAGTTGCCTGCCTGCCAGCGTGTGTGCCAGGCCCACTTGCCAACTAGTGCCACCACTCATATTTGTTGTAACAGTAGTGTAAATATTAAAAAAAAAACTTTTTTGACTGTGAAACATCAGTCTGCTAGTGTAATCTAATTGCAGTTGCCTGCCTGCCAGTGTGTGTGCCAGGCCCACTTGCCAACTAGTGCCACCACTCATATTTGTTGTAACAGTAGTGTAAATATTTTTTAAAAAAACTTTTTTGACTGTGAAACAGCAGTCTGCTAGTGTAATCTAATTGCAGTTGCCTGCCTGCCAGCGTGTGTGCCAGGCCCACTTGCCAACTAGTGTCACCACTCATATTTGTTATAACAGTAGTGTAAATATTTTAAAAAAAAAACTTTTTTGACTGTGAAACATCAGTCTGCTAGTGTAATCTAATTGCAGTTACCTGCCTGCCAGCGTGTGTGCCAGGCCCACTTGCCAACTAGTGCCACCACTCATATTTGTTGTAACAGTAGTATAAATATTTAAAAAAAACGTTTTTGACTGTGAAACATCAGTCTGCTAGTGTAATCTAGTTGCAGTTGCCTGCCTGCCAGCGTGTGTGCCAGGCCCACCACTCATATTTGTTGTAACAGTAGTGTAAATATTTAAAAAAAAACTTTTTTGACTGTGAAACATCAGTCTGCTAGTGTAATCTAATTGCAGTTGCCTGCCTGCCAGCGTGTGTGCCAGGCCCACTTGCCAACTAGTGCCACCACTCATATTTGTTGTAACAGTAGTGTAAATATTTTTTAAAAAAACTTTTTTGACTGTGAAACATCAGTCTGCTAGTGTAATCTAATTGCAGTTGCCTATCTGCCAGCGTGTGTGCCAGGCCCACTTGCCAACTAGGGCCACCACTCATATTTGTTATAACAGTAGTGTAAATATTTTTTAAAAATTTTTTTTGACTGTGAAACATCAGTCTGCTAGTGTAATCTAATTGCAGTTGCCTGCCTGCCAGCGTGTGTGCCAGGCCCACTTGCCAACTAGTGCCACCACTCATATTTGTTGTAACAGTAGTGTAAATATTTTTAAAAAAAACTTTTTTGACTGTGAAACAGCAGTCTGCTAGTGTAATCTAATTGCAGTTGCCTGCCTGCCAGTGTGTGTGCCAGGCCCACTTGCCAACTAGTGTCACCACTCATATTTGTTATAACAGTAGTGTAAATATTTTAAAAAAAACTTTTTTGACTGTGAAACATCAGTCTGCTAGTGTAATCTAATTGCAGTTACCTGCCTGCCAGCGTGTGTGCCAGGCACACTTGCCAACTAGTGCCACCACTCATATTTGTTGTAACAGTAGTGTAAATATTTTAAAAAAAAACTTTTTTGACTGTGAAACATCAGTCTGTTAGTGTAATCTAATTGCAGTTGCCTATCTGCCAGCGTGTGTGCCAGGCCCACTTGCCAACTAGGGCCACCACTCATATTTGTTATAACAGTAGTGTAAATATTTTTAAAAAAATTTTTTTGACTGTGAAACATCAGTCTGCTAGTGTAATCTAATTGCAGTTGCCTGCCTGCCAGCGTGTGTGCCAGGCCCACTTGCCAACTAGTGCCACCACTCATATTTGTTGTAACAGTAGTGTAAATATTTTTTAAAAAAACTTTTTTGACTGTGAAACAGCAGTCTGCTAGTGTAATCTAATTGCAGTTGCCTGCCTGCCAGTGTGTGTGCCAGGCCCACTTGCCAACTAGTGTCACCACTCATATTTGTTATAACAGTAGTGTAAATATTTAAAAAAAAACTTTTTTGACTGTGAAACATCAGTCTGCTAGTGTAATCTAATTGCAGTTACCTGCCTGCCAGCGTGTGTGCCAGGCACACTTGCCAACTAGTGCCACCACTCATATTTGTTGTAACAGTAGTGTAAATATTTAAAAAAAAAACTTTTTTGACTGTGAAACATCAGTCTGTTAGTGTAATCTAATTGCAGTTGCCTGCCTGCCAGCGTGTTTGCCAGGCCCACTTGCCAACTAGTGCCACCACTCATATTTGTTGAAACAGTAGTGTAAATATTTAAAAAATAAAAACTTTTTTGACTGTGAAACATCAGTCTGCTAGTGTAATCTAATTGCAGTTGCCTGCCTGCCAGCGTGTGTGCCAGACCCACTTGCCAACTAGTGCCACCACTCATATTTGTTGTAACAGTAGTGTAAATATTTAAAAAAAAAAACTTTTTTGACTGTGAAACATCAGTCTGCTAGTGTAATCTAATTGCAGTTGCCTGCCTGCCTGCCTGCCAGCGTGTGTGCCAGGCCCACTTGCCAACTAGTGCCACCACTCATATTTGTTATAAAAGTAGTGTAAATATTTAAAAAAAAAACTTTTTTGACTGTGAAACATCAGTCTGCTAGTGTAATCTAATTGCATTTGCCTGCCTGCCAGCGTGTGTGCCAGACCCACTTGCCAACTAGTGCCACCACTCATATTTGTTGTAACAGTAGTGTAAATATTTTTAAAAAAACTTTTTTGACTGTGAAACATCAGTCTGCTAGTGTAATCTAATTGCAGTTTCCTGCCTGCCTGCCTGCCAGCGTGTGTGCCAGGCCCATTTGCCAACTAGTGCCACCACTCATATTTGTTGTAACAGTAGTATAAATATTTAAAAAAAAACTTTTTTGACTGTGAAACATCAGTCTGCTAGTGTAATCTAATTACATTTGCCTGCCTGCCAGCGTGTGTGCCAGGCCCACTTGTCAACTAGTGCCACCAGTCATGTTTGTTGTAACAGTAGTGTAAATATTTTTTTAAAAAACTTTTTTGACTGTGAAACATCAGTCTACTAGTGTAATCTAATTAAAGTTGCCTGCCTGCCAGCGTCTGTGCCAGGCCCACTTGCCAACTAGTGCCACCACTCATATTTGTTGTAACAGTAGTGTAAATATTTAAAAAAAAACTTTTTTGACTGTGAAACATCAGTCTGCTAGTGTAATCTAGTTGCAGTTGCCTGCCTGCCAGCGTGTGTGCCAGGCCCACTTGCCAACTAGTGCCACCACTCATATTTGTTGTAACAGTAGTGTAAATATTGGGTAAATAGTGGGTAAATAGTGTAAATAATGGGTAAACCCCATTTTTCATTATACTCAATGTCATGAAAAATAGAGAAAACATAATTTATACAGTGAGCTAATTCAGATGATTTCTCTTAGAATGTTTTTTGTAATACAAATAAACAGTTTTTATTCTTGTTCCAATACATTAGCAGCAGAGACATTTGCTAGACAGAGTTGCAATGCAACGAGTAGCAGCTGTCAGTTAGTTAGTCAAACGCTCTTGAGTGATGTACAGGAGCTGGAGTATAATTTAGAAATTTTCCTATTTAGAAATGTGAAACCAATATATATATATATATATATATATATATATATATATATATATATATATATATATATATATATATATACTGTATATGTTACGGTTAAATTTAGAAATGCATCCACCCCAAGTGAACCTTGGGAAATTAGGTTTACAAGAGGGGTGAAGCCCCCCTTGAACCCTCCAGGCGGTGGCAAAAAAGATAGTGAAGATGTGTGAATTACAGTACATCGTATATATATTTGATGTAGTGACTCAATGCACTATGAGAAGATTTATCATGTTACATCGGGCTTTACCCACAACTGCTTGGATAATGTCAGGTTTACCTGGGTAATGCTAGGATTACCCAATTTCTTACTTTCCCTGCAACATATTGCTACGGGTAAAGTCAGTAAATCTGGGTAATCCTAGGATGCGGGTAATGCTAAGATTACCCAATTTCTTACTTTTCCCTATATATATATATATATATATATATATATATATATATATATATATATATATATATATATATATATATATATATATATATAGTGGTGTCGCAAATTGTCCGCCGGCGAATAGTTCCCAGCGAACATAGCTTGTTCGCGTTCGCAGCGGCAGGCGAACATATGCAATGTTCGATCTGCCCCCTATTCGTCATCATTGAGTAAACTTTGACCTTGTATCTCACAGTCTGCAGACACATTACAGCCAATCAGCAGCAGACACTCCCTCCCAGACCCTCCCAGCTCCTGGGCAGCAGCCATTTTAGATTCATTCTGATACTGCATTGTTAGTGAGAGGAGAGACAGTGTAGCTGCTGCTGATTTTTTAGGGAAATTGATAGCTAGGCTAGTGTATTAAGTGTCCACTACAGTCCTGAAGGACTCATCTGATCTCTGCTGTTTGGACAGCACCCCAAAAAGCCCTTTTTAGGGCTAGAACATCAGTCGTTTTTTTTTGCCTGTGTAATTTTGACTGTGAAACATCAGTTTGCTAGTGTAATTTAATTGCAGTTGCCTGCCTGCAGTGCCACCACTCATCTCTGTTGTAACAATAGTGTAAATTTAAAAAAACAAACTTTTTTGACTGTGAAACATCAGTCTGCTAGTGTAATCTAATTGCAGTTACCTGCCTGCCAGCGTGTGTGCCAGGCCCACTTGCCAACTAGTGCCACCACTCATATTTGTTGTAACAGTAGTGTAAATATTTTTAAAAAAACTTTTTTGACTGTGAAACATCAGTCTGCTAGTGTAATCTAGTTGCAGTTGCCTGCCTGCCAGCGTGTGTGCCAGGCCCACCACTCATATTTGTTGTAACAGTAGTGTAAATATTTTAAAAAAACTTTTTTGACTGTGAAACATCAGTCTCCTAGTGTAATCTAATTGCAGTTGCCTGCCTACCAGCGTGTGTGCCAGGCCCACTTGCCAACTAGTGCCACCACTCATATTTGTTGTAACAGTAGTGTAAATATTTTAAAAAAAACTTTTTTGACTGTGAAACATCAGTCTGCTAGTGTAATCTAATTGCAGTTGCCTGCCTGCCAGCGTGTGTGCCAGGCCCACTTGCCAACTAGTGCCACCACTCATATTTGTTGTAACAGTAGTGTAAATATTTAAAAAAAAACTTTTTTGACTGTGAAACATCAGTCTGCTAGTGTAATCTAATTGCAGTTGCCTGCCTGCCAGCGTGTGTGCCAGGCCCACTTGCCAACTAGTGCCACCACTCATATTTGTTGTAACAGTAGTGTAAATATTTTAAAAAAAACTTTTTTGACTGTGAAACATCAGTCTGCTAGTGTAATCTAATTGCAGTTGCCTGCCTGCCAGCGTGTGTGCCAGGCCCACTTGCCAACTAGTGCCACCACTCATATTTGTTGTAACAGTAGTGTAAATATTTAAAAAAAAAACTTTTTTGACTGTGAAACATCAGTCTGCTAGTGTAATCTAATTGCAGTTGCCTGCCTGCCAGCGTGTGTGCCAGGCCCACTTGCCAACTAGTGCCACCACTCATATTTGTTGTAACAGTAGTGTAAATATTTTAAAAAAAACTTTTTTGACTGTGAAACATCAGTCTGCTAGTGTAATCTAATTGCAGTTGCCTGCCTGCCAGCGTGTGTGCCAGGCCCACTTGCCAACTAGTGCCACCACTCATATTTGTTGTAACAGTAGTGTAAATATTTTAAAAAAACTTTTTTGACTGTGAAACATCAGTCTGCTAGTGTAATCTAATTGCAGTTGCCTGCCTGCCAGCGTGTGTGCCAGGCCCACTTGCCAACTAGTGCCACCACTCATATTTGTTGTAACAGTAGTGTAAATATTTTTAAAAAAAACTTTTTTGACTGTGAAACATCAGTCTGCTAGTGTAATCTAATTGCAGTTGCCTGCCTGCCTGCCAGCGTGTGTGCCAGGCCCACTTGCCAACTAGTGCCACCACTCATATTTGTTGTAACAGTAGTGTAAATATTTTAAAAAAAAACTTTTTTGACTGTGAAACATCAGTCTGCTAGTGTAATCTAATTGCAGTTGCCTGCCTGCCAGCGTGTGTGCCAGGCCCACTTGCCAACTAGTGCCACCACTCATATTTGTTGTAACAGTAGTGTAAATATTTTTAAAAAAAACTTTTTTGACTGTGAAACATCAGTCTGCTAGTGTAATCTAATTGCAGTTGCCTGCCTGCCAGCGTGTGTGCCAGGCCCACTTGCCAACTAGTGCCACCACTCATATTTGTTGTAACAGTAGTGTAAATATTTAAAAAAAAACTTTTTTGACTGTGAAACATCAGTCTGCTAGTGTAATCTAATTGCAGTTGCCTGCCTGCCAGCGTGTGTGCCAGGCCCACTTGCCAACTAGTGCCACCACTCATATTTGTTGTAACAGTAGTGTAAATATTTAAAAAAATAACTTTTTTGACTGTGAAACATCAGTCTGCTAGTGTAATCTAATTGCAGTTGCCTGCCTGCCAGCGTGTGTGCCAGGCCCACTTGCCAACTAGTGCCACCACTCATATTTGTTGTAACAGTAGTGTAAATATTTAAAAAAAAAACTTTTTTGACTGTGAAACATCAGTCTGCTAGTGTAATCTAATTGCAGTTGCCTGCCTGCCAGCGTGTGTGCCAGGCCCACTTGCCAACTAGTGCCACCACTCATATTTGTTGTAACAGTAGTGTAAATATTTTTAAAAAAACTTTTTTGACTGTGAAACATCAGTCTGCTAGTGTAATCTAATTGCAGTTGCCTGCCTGCCTGCCAGCGTGTGTGCCAGGCCCATTTGCCAACTAGTGCCACCACTCATATTTGTTGTAACAGTAGTGTAAATATTTAAAAAAAAAAACTTTTTTGACTGTGAAACATCAGTCTGCTAGTGTAATCTAATTACATTTGCCTGCCTGCCAGCGTGTGTGCCAGGCCCACTTGTCAACTAGTGCCACCAGTCATGTTTGTTGTAACAGTAGTGTAAATATTTTTAAAAAAAACTTTTTTGACTGTGAAACATCAGTCTGCTAGTGTAATCTAATTAAAGTTGCCTGCCTGCCAGCGTGTGTGCCAGGCCCACTTGCCAACTAGTGCCACCACTCATATTTGTTGTAACAGTAGTGTAAATATTTAAAAAAAAACTTTTTTGACTGTGAAACATCAGTCTGCTAGTGTAATCTAATTGCAGTTGCCTGCCTGCCAGCGTGTGTGCCAGGCCCACTTGCCAACTAGTGCCACCACTCATATTTGTTGTAACAGTAGTGTAAATATTTAAAAAAAAACTTTTTTGACTGTGAAACATCAGTCTGCTAGTGTAATCTAATTGCAGTTGCCTGCCTGCCAGCGTGTGTGCCAGGCCCACTTGCCAACTAGTGCCACCACTCATATCTGTTGTAACAGTAGTGTAAATATTTAAAAAAAAAACTTTTTTGACTGTGAAACATCAGTCTGCTAGTGTAATCTAATTGCAGTTGCCTGCCTGCCAGCGTGTGTGCCAGGCCCACTTGCCAACTAGTGCCACCACTCATATTTGTTGTAACAGTAGTGTAAATATTTTAAAAAAAACTTTTTTGACTGTGAAACATCAGTCTGCTAGTGTAATCTAATTGCAGTTGCCTGCCTGCCAGCGTGTGTGCCAGGCACACTTGCCAACTAGTGCCACCACTCATATTTGTTGTAACAGTAGTGTAAATATTTTTAAAAAAAACTTTTTTGACTGTGAAACATCAGTCTGTTAGTGTAATCTAATTGCAGTTGCCTGCCTGCCAGCGTGTGTGCCAGGCCCACTTGCCAACTAGTGCCACCACTCATATTTGTTGTAACAGTAGTGTAAATATTTAAAAAAAAAAACTTTTTTGACTGTGAAACATCAGTCTGCTAGTGTAATCTAATTGCAGTTGCCTGCCTGCCAGCGTGTGTGCCAGACCCACTTGCCAACTAGTGCCACCACTCATATTTGTTGTAACAGTAGTGTAAATATTTAAAAAAAAAACTTTTTTGACTGTGAAACATCAGTCTGCTAGTGTAATCTAATTGCAGTTGCCTGCCTGCCTGCCCGCCAGCGTGTGTGCCAGGCCCACTTGCCAACTAGTGCCACCACTCATATTTGTTATAACAGTAGTGTAAATATTTTAAAAAAAAACTTTTTTGACTGTGAAACATCAGTCTGCTAGTGTAATCTAATTGCATTTGCCTGCCTGCCAGCGTGTGTGCCAGACCCACTTGCCAACTAGTGCCACCACTCATATTTGTTGTAACAGTAGTGTAAATATTTAAAAAAAAACTTTTTTGACTGTGAAACATCAGTCTGCTAGTGTAATCTAATTGCAGTTGCCTGCCTGCCTGCCAGCGTGTGTGCCAGGCCCACTTGCCAACTAGTGCCACCACTCATATTTGTTGTAACAGTAGTGTAAATATTTTAAAAAAAAACTTTTTTGACTGTGAAACATCAGTCTGCTAGTGTAATCTAATTACAGTTGCCTGCCTGCCAGCGTGTGTGCCAGGCCCACTTGTCAACTAGTGCCACCAGTCATGTTTGTTGTAACAGTAGTGTAAATATTTTTTAAAAAAACTTTTTTGACTGTGAAACATCAGTCTGCTAGTGTAATCTAATTAAAGTTGCCTGCCTGCCAGCGTGTGTGCCAGGCCCACTTGCCAACTAGTGCCACCACTCATATTTGTTGTAACAGTAGTGTAAATATTTTAAAAAAAACTTTTTTGACTGTGAAACATCAGTCTGCTAGTGTAATCTAATAGCAGTTGCCTGCCTGCCAGCGTGTGTGCCAGGCCCACTTGCCAACTAGTGCCACCACTCATATCTGTTGTAACAGTAGTGTAAATATTTAAAAAAAAACTTTTTTGACTGTGAAACATCAGTCTGCTAGTGTAATCTAATTGCAGTTGCCTGCCTGCCAGCGTGTGTGTGCCAGGCCCACTTGCCAACTAGTGCCACCACTCATATTTGTTGTAACAGTAGTGTAAATATTTAAAAAAAAAACTTTTTTGACTGTGAAACATCAGTCTGCTAGTGTAATCTAATTGCAGTTGCCTGCCTGCCAGTGTGTGTGCCAGGCCCACTTGCCAGCGTGTGTGCCAGGCCCACTTGCCAACTAGTGCCACCACTCATATCTGTTGTAACAGTAGTGTAAATATTTAAAAAAAAACTTTTTTGACTGTGAAACATCAGTCTGCTAGTGTAATCTAATTGCAGTTGCCTGCCTGCCAGCATGTGTGCCAGGCCCACTTGCCAACTAGTGCCACCACTCATATCTGTTGTAACTGTAGTGTAAATTTAAAAAAAAACAAAACATTTTTTGACTGTGAAACATCAGTCTGCTAGTGTAATCTAATTGCAGTATCCTGCCTGCCAGCGTGTGTGCCAGGCCCACTTGCCAACTATTGCCACCACTCATATTTGTTGTAACAGTAGTGTAAATATTTTTTAAAAAAACTTTTTTGACTGTGAAACATCAGTCTGCTAATGTAATCTAATAGCAGTTGCCTGCCTGCCAGCGTGTGTGCCAGGCACACATGCCAACTAGTGCCACCACTCATATTTGTTGTAACAGTAGTGTAAATATTTAAAAAAAAAAAACTTTTTTGACTGTGAAACATCAGTCTGTTAGTGTAATCTAATTGCAGTTGCCTGCCTGCCAGCATGTGTGCCAGGCCCACTTGCCAACTAGTGCCACCACTCATATTTGTTGTAACAGTAGTGTAAATATTTAAAAAATAAAAACTTTTTTGACTGTGAAACATCAGTCTGCTAGTGTAATCTAATTGCAGTTGCCTGCCTGCCAGCGTGTGTGCCAGACCCACTTGCCAACTAGTGCCACCACTCATATTTGTTGTAACAGTAGTGTAAATATTTTTTAAAAAAAACTTTTTTGACTGTGAAACATCAGTCTGCTAGTGTAATCTAATTGCAGTTGCCTGCCTGCCTGCCAGTGTGTGTGCCAGGCCCACTTGCCAACTAGTGTCACCACTCATATTTGTTATAACAGTAGTGTAAATATTTAAAAAAAAAACTTTTGTTGACTGTGAAACATCAGTCTGCTAGTGTAATCTAATTGCATTTGCCTGCCTGCCAGCGTGTGTGCCAGACCCACTTGCCAACTAGTGCCACCACTCATATTTGTTGTAACAGTAGTGTAAATATTTAAAAAAAAACTTTTTTGACTGTGAAACATCAGTCTGCTAGTGTAATCTAATTGCAGTTGCCTGCCTGCCTGCCAGCGTGTGTGCCAGGCCCATTTGCCAACTAGTGCCACCACTCATATTTGTTGTAACAGTAGTGTAAATATTTAAAAAAAAAACTTTTTTGACTGTGAAACATCAGTCTGCTAGTGTAATCTTATTACATTTGCCTGCCTGCCAGCGTGTGTGCCAGGCCTACTTGTCAACTAGTGCCACCAGTCATGTTTGTTGTAACAGTAGTGTAAATATTTTAAAAAAAAACTTTTTTGATTGTGAAACATCAGTCTGCTAGTGTAATCTAATTAAAGTTGCCTGCCTGCCAGCGTGTGTGCCAGGCCCACTTGCCAACTAGTGCCACCACTCATATTTGTTGTAACAGTAGTGTAAATATTTAAAAAAAAACTTTTTTGACTGTGAAACATCAGTCTGCTAGTGTAATCTAATAGCAGTTGCCTGCCTGCCAGCGTGTGTGCCAGGCCCACTTGCCAACTAGTGCCACCACTCATATCTGTTATAACAGTAGTGTAAATATTTTAAAAAAAACTTTTTTGACTGTGAAACATCAGTCTGCTAGTGTAATCTAATTGCAGTTACCTGCCTGCCAGCGTGTGTGCCAGGCACACTAGCCAACTAGTGCCACCACTCATATTTGTTGAAACAGTAGTGTAAATATTTAAAAAATAAAAACTTTTTTGACTGTGAAACATCAATCTGCTAGTGTAATCTAATTGCAGTTGCCTGCCTGCCAGCGTGTGTGCCAGACCCACTTGCCAACTAGTGCCACCACACATATTTGTTGTAACAGTAGTGTAAATATTTAAAAAAAAAACTTTTTTGACAGTGAAACATCAGTCTGCTAGTGTAGTCTAATTGCAGTTGCCTGCCTGCCAGCGTGTGTGCCAGGCCCACTTGCCAACTAGTGCCACCACTCATATTTGTTTTAACAGTAGTGTAAATATTTTTAAAAAAACTTTTTTGACTGTGAAACATCAGTCTGCTAGTGTAATCTAATTGCAGTTGCCTGCCTGCCTGCCAGCGTGTGTGCCAGGCCCATTTGCCAACTAGTGCCACCACTCATATTTGTTGTAACAGTAGTGTAAATATTTAAAAAAAAAAACTTTTTTTAATGTGAAACATCAGTCTGCTAGTGTAATCTAATTAGATTTGCCTGCCTGCCAGCGTGTGTGCCAGGCCTACTTGTCAACTAGTGCCACCAGTCATGTTTGTTGTAACAGTAGTGTAAATATTTTTAAAAAAAACTTTTTTGATTGTGAAACATCAGTCTGCTAGTGTAATCTAATTAAAGTTGCCTGCCTGCCAGCATGTGTGCCAGGCCCACTTGCCAACTAGTGCCACCACTCATATTTGTTGTAACAGTAGTATAAATATTTAAAAAAAAACTTTTTTGACTGTGAAACATCAGTCTGCTAGTGTAATCTAATAGCAGTTGCCTGCCTGCCTGCCAGCGTGTGTGCCAGGCCCACTTGCCAACTAGTGCCACCACTCATATCTGTTATAACAGTAGTGTAAATATTTTTAAAAAAACTTTTTTGACTGTGAAACATCAGTCTGCTAGTGTAATCTAATTGCAGTTCCCTGCCTGCCAGCGTGTGTGCCAGGCACACTTGCCAACTAGTGCCACCACTCATATTTGTTGTAACAGTAGTGTAAATATTTAAAAAAAAAACTTTTTTGACTGTGAAACATCAGTCTGCTAGTGTAGTCTAATTGCAGTTGCTTGCCTGCCTGCCTGCCTGCCAGCGTGTGTGCCAGGCCCACTTGCCAACTAGTGCCACCACTCATATTTGTTGTAACGTTAGTGTAAATATTTAAAAAAAAAAACTTTTTTGACTGTGAAACATCAGTCTGCTAGTGTAATCTAATTACATTTGCCTGCCTGCCAGCGTGTGTGCCAGGCCCACTTGTCAACTAGTGCCACCAGTCATGTTTGTTGTAACAGTAGTGTAAATATTTTTTTAAAAAACTTTTTTGACTGTGAAACATCAGTCTACTAGTGAAATCTAATTAAAGTTGCCTGCCTGCCAGCGTCTGTGCCAGGCCCACTTGCCAACTAGTGCCACCACTCATATTTGTTGTAACAGTAGTGTAAATATTTAAAAAAAAACTTTTTTGACTGTGAAACATCAGTCTGCTAGTGTAATCTAATTAGATTTGCCTGCCTGCCAGCGTGTGTGCCAGGCCTACTTGTCAACTAGTGCCACCAGTCATGTTTGTTGTAACAGTAGTGTAAATATTTTTAAAAAAAACTTTTTTGATTGTGAAACATCAGTCTGCTAGTGTAATCTAATTAAAGTTGCCTGCCTGCCAGCATGTGTGCCAGGCCCACTTGCCAACTAGTGCCACCACTCATATTTGTTGTAACAGTAGTATAAATATTTAAAAAAAAACTTTTTTGACTGTGAAACATCAGTCTGCTAGTGTAATCTAATAGCAGTTGCCTGCCTGCCTGCCAGCGTGTGTGCCAGGCCCACTTGCCAACTAGTGCCACCACTCATATCTGTTATAACAGTAGTGTAAATATTTTTAAAAAAACTTTTTTGACTGTGAAACATCAGTCTGCTAGTGTAATCTAATTGCAGTTCCCTGCCTGCCAGCGTGTGTGCCAGGCACACTTGCCAACTAGTGCCACCACTCATATTTGTTGTAACAGTAGTGTAAATATTTAAAAAAAAAACTTTTTTGACTGTGAAACATCAGTCTGCTAGTGTAGTCTAATTGCAGTTGCCTGCCTGCCTGCCTGCCAGCGTGTGTGCCAGGCCCACTTGCCAACTAGTGCCACCACTCATATTTGTTGTAACGTTAGTGTAAATATTTTTAAAAAAAACTTTTTTGACTGTGAAACATCAGTCTGCTAGTGTAATCTAATTACATTTGCCTGCCTGCCAGCGTGTGTGCCAGGCCCACTTGTCAACTAGTGCCACCAGTCATGTTTGTTGTAACAGTAGTGTAAATATTTTTTAAAAAAACTTTTTTGACTGTGAAACATCAGTCTACTAGTGAAATCTAATTAAAGTTGCCTGCCTGCCAGCGTCTGTGCCAGGCCCACTTGCCAACTAGTGCCACCACTCATATTTGTTGTAACAGTAGTGTAAATATTTAAAAAAAAACTTTTTTGACTGTGAAACATCAGTCTGCTAGTGTAATCTAATAGCAGTTGCCTGCCTGCCAGCGTGTGTGCCAGACCCACTTGCCAACTAGTGCCACCACTCATATTTGTTGAAACAGTAGTGTAAATATTTAAAAAATAAAAACTTTTTTGACTGTGAAACATCAATCTGCTAGTGTAATCTAATTGCAGTTGCCTGCCTGCCAGCGTGTGTGCCAGACCCACTTGCCAACTAGTGCCACCACACATATTTGTTGTAACAGTAGTGTAAATATTTAAAAAAAAAACTTTTTTGACTGTGAAACATCAGTCTGCTAGTGTAGTCTAATTGCAGTTGCCTGCCTGCCTGCCTGCCTGCCAGCGTGTGTGCCAGGCCCACTTGCCAACTAGTGCCACCACTCATATTTGTTGTAACAGTAGTGTAAATATTTTTAAAAAAACTTTTTTGACTGTGAAACATCAGTCTGCTAGTGTAATCTAATTGCAGTTGCCTGCCTGCCTGCCAGCGTGTGTGCCAGGCCCATTTGCCAACTAGTGCCACCACTCATATTTGTTGTAACAGTAGTGTAAATATTTAAAAAAAAAACTTTTTTTAATGTGAAACATCAGTCTGCTAGTGTAATCTAATTAGATTTGCCTGCCTGCCAGCGTGTGTGCCAGGCCTACTTGTCAACTAGTGCCACCAGTCATGTTTGTTGTAACAGTAGTGTAAATATTTTTAAAAAAAACTTTTTTGATTGTGAAACATCAGTCTGCTAGTGTAATCTAATTAAAGTTGCCTGCCTGCCAGCATGTGTGCCAGGCCCACTTGCCAACTAGTGCCACCACTCATATTTGTTGTAACAGTAGTATAAATATTTAAAAAAAAACTTTTTTGACTGTGAAACATCAGTCTGCTAGTGTAATCTAATAGCAGTTGCCTGCCTGCCTGCCAGCGTGTGTGCCAGGCCCACTTGCCAACTAGTGCCACCACTCATATCTGTTATAACAGTAGTGTAAATATTTAAAAAAAAACTTTTTTGACTGTGAAACATCAGTCTGCTAGTGTAATCTAATTGCAGTTACCTGCCTGCCAGCGTGTGTGCCAGGCACACTTGCCAACTAGTGCCACCACTCATATTTGTTGTAACAGTAGTGTAAATATTTAAAAAAAAAACTTTTTTGACTGTGAAACATCAATCTGCTAGTGTAATCTAATTGCAGTTGCCTGCCTGCCAGCGTGTGTGCCAGACCCACTTGCCAACTAGTGCCACCACTCATATTTGTTGTAACAGTAGTGTAAATATTTTAAAAAAAACTTTTTTGACTGTGAAACATCAGTCTGCTAGTGTAGTCTAATTGCAGTTGCCTGCCTGCCTGCCTGCCAGCGTGTGTGCCAGGCCCACTTGCCAACTAGTGCCACCACTCATATTTGTTGTAACAGTAGTGTAAATATTTTAAAAAAAACTTTTTTGACTGTGAAACATCAGTCTGCTAGTGTAATCTAATTGCAGTTGCCTGCCTGCCTGCCAGCGTGTGTGCCAGGCCCACTTGCCAACTAGTGCCACCACTCATATTTGTTGTAACAGTAGTGTAAATATTTAAAAAAAAAACTTTTTTGAATGTGAAACATCAGTCTGCTAGTGTAATCTAATTAGATTTGCCTGCCTGCCAGCGTGTGTGCCAGGCCTACTTGTCAACTAGTGCCACCAGTCATGTTTGTTGTAACAGTAGTATAAATATTTAAAATAAAACTTTTTTGATTGTGAAACATCAGTCTGCTAGTGTAATCTAATTACAGTTGCCTGCCTGCCAGCGTGTGTGCCAGGCCCACTTGCCAACTAGTGCCACCACTCATATCTGTTGTAACAGTAGTGTAAATATTTAAAAAAAAACTTTTTTGACTGTGAAACATCAGTCTGCTAGTGTAATCTAATAGCAGTTGCCTGCCTGCCTGCCAGCGTGTGTGCCAGGCCCACTTGCCAACTAGTGCCACCACTCATATCTGTTGTAACAGTAGTGTAAATATTTTAAAAAAAACTTTTTTGACTGTGAAACATCAGTCTGCTAGTGTAATCTAATTGCAGTTACCTGCCTGCCAGCGTGTGTGCCAGGCACACTTGCCAACTAGTGCCACCACTCATATCTGTTGTAACAGTAGTGTAAATTTTTTTAAAAAAAACTTTTTTGACTGTGAAACATCAGTCTGCTAGTGTAATCTAATTGCAGTTGCCTGCCTGCCAGTGTGTGTGCCAGGCCCACTTGCCAACTAGTGCCACCACTCATATTTGTTGTAACAGTAGTGTAAATATTTAAAAAAAAAACTTTTTTGACTGTGAAACATCAGTCTGCTAGTGTAATCTAATTGCAGTTGCCTGCCTGCCTGCCCGCCAGCGTGTGTGCCAGGCCCACTTGCCAACTAGTGCCACCACTCATATTTGTTGTAACAGTAGTGTAAATATTTTAAAAAAAAACTTTTTTGACTGTGAAACATCAGTCTGCTAGTGTAATCTAATTGCAGTTGCCTGCCTGCCTGCCAGCGTGTGTGCCAGGCCCACTTGCCAACTAGTGCCACCACTCATATTTGTTGTAACAGTAGTGTAAATATTTAAAAAAAACTTTTTTGACTGTGAAACATCAGTCTGCTAGTGTAATCTAATAGCAGTTGCCTGCCTGCCAGCGTGTGTGCCAGGCCCACTTGCCAACTAGTGCCACCACTCATATCTGTTGTAACAGTAGTGTAAATATTTAAAAAAAAACTTTTTTGACTGTGAAACATCAGTCTGCTAGTGTAATCTAATTGCAGTTGCCTGCCTGCCAGCTGTGTGTGCCAGGCCCACTTGCCAACTAGTGCCACCACTCATATTTGTTGTAACAGTAGTGTAAATATTTAAAAAAAAACTTTTTTGACTGTGAAACATCAGTCTGCTAGTGTAATCTAATAGCAGTTGCCTGCCTGCCTGCCAGCGTGTGTGCCAGGCCCACTTGCCAACTAGTGCCACCACTCATATTTGTTGTAACAGTAGTGTAAATATTTTTAAAAAAACTTTTTTGACTGTGAAACATCAGTCTGCTAGTGTAATCTAATTGCAGTTGCCTGCCTGCCTGCCAGCGTGTGTGCCAGGCCCACTTGCCAACTAGTGCCACCACTCATATTTGTTGTAACAGTAGTGTAAATATTTAAAAAAAAAACTTTTTTGACTGTGAAACATCAGTCTGCTAGTGTAATCTAATTGCAGTTGCCTGCCTGCCAGCGTGTGTGCCAGGCCCACTTGCCAACTAGTGCCACCACTCATATTTGTTGTAACAGTAGTGTAAATATTTAAAAAAAAAACTTTTTTGACTGTGAAACATCAGTCTGCTAGTGTAATCTAATTGCAGTTGCCTGCCTGCCAGCGTGTGTGCCAGGCCCACTTGCCAACTAGTGCCACCACTCATATTTGTTGTAACAGTAGTGTAAATATTTTAAAAAAAACTTTTTTGACTGTGAAACATCAGTCTGCTAGTGTAATCTAATTGCAGTTGCCTGCCTGCCAGCGTGTGTGCCAGGCCCACTTGCCAACTAGTGCCACCACTCATATTTGTTGTAACAGTAGTGTAAATATTTAAAAAAAAAACTTTTTTGACTGTGAAACATCAGTCTGCTAGTGTAATCTAATTGCAGTTGCCTGCCTGCCAGCGTGTGTGCCAGGCCCACTTGCCAACTAGTGCCACCACTCATATTTGTTGTAACAGTAGTGTAAATATTTAAAAAAAAACTTTTTTGACTGTGAAACATCAGTCTGCTAGTGTAATCTAATTGCAGTTGCCTGCCTGCCAGCGTGTGTGCCAGGCCCACTTGCCAACTAGTGCCACCACTCATATTTGTTGTAACAGTAGTGTAAATATTAAAAAAAAAC